>NC_134708.1:20256200-20456200 GCF_043290135.1 Rhipicephalus microplus | reverse complement strand
TGAGAGAGAGGAGGAAGAGCGCATCGCGTTTCTTCTCTCACCCCAACAACCTCCTCGCGCATTTCGGAGGCGTTGTTTTTTTTCCCCCGACTTCATTTCATCGGCGGTGCGTATCTAGCGGGCTCTGCTTGCTGCTGCTATCCGATCGACTGACTGCCTTCAGAGCACCAGCAGGCTGTGCGCGCCGTGTGGTACCGTTGCGGTGTGGTGTCAAGTGCCGCTGCCTTCGCTTAGCCGCTAGCGACGAGTTACTCCTTGACCACTCTTTTTGTTTCTCTATTGGATCGGTTGCCCCCCTCCCTCACCGTCTCTTCGAGTGCAATACCCTCCTCCTCAGCGGCGAAGGAAACGAAGCGTCGGAATTCCGTTCCCCTTCGATCACGAAGACGGCCGTGTCTGTTTCGAGTGCTTGTGCGTTGGTTTGCCCTTGCGTGTGTGCGTGCGGGCGCGCTGAAATTTCCCGTCCCATCAGCGCGCACTTCCGAGGAGACGACAGCATCGTGGGGAGGAGCTGCCAACCGCTACGTTGTCTCCATCTCGATTCAGCTGGTGCCGATTTCCCCGCGTGTTCTGTTCCTTTCAAAGCGAGAAATGACCAATGGCGCCTTCGTCTCGCGCTTCGGCGTGTCCGACGGCAGCGTGCCGCCGTTCTTCGTCGGAGACCGCCGCCGATGCTAGCGCTGACCGCTGGCCGAAGGCGGCGACCCTGACGTTGGGAGCTGAAGACAGCGTCGTCTGCGACTCCGGCGGCGTCGTCGTAGCGTTGCCAGCCGCCGACGCTCTGAGATGGGCGAACGGCGCGCTAAGACGGTGTCGAGGAGCCGCAGTGCCTTTAGCCTACGAGGTAAATCACGTGAAAGTCTCTTTTCGTCTCTTTTAACTTTGCGGTGCTACACTGTTGAAGGGAAAGCGCGAAGTTTCGTCACCGTTACCGAATGTACTAGCGCTGAGGTGATGCGGGAGTGCGTAGGCGAAGTTTTGCATGCGAAGGAATGTACGGTCCCATTAAACGTGCACTAATTGTTCAGTGGCGTCGCTTTTAGTTACAGCTGACTGTCGCCTTGTGGAGTGCACCCGCCGTAATAGCTTGCGCGTACGTTCTCGCACTGCCGAGTTCCAGGTCGCGGGTTTGACTCCCAGCCCGGTCTCATTTCGATGGGGGCTAGATGCCGGAGAACGTCGGTGTACTTAGATGTAGGTGAACTTTAAAGGACGCTAGGGGGGTCGAAATTTAAGCCGGAGCCCTACACTACGTTGTACCTCTAATGTAATTTTAGGCCGTTAACCTCTAGCAATCATTTTATCGCTTTTGGAGTGTACCGGACTGTACGTCACCTTCCACTACTTTTTCATGACTCTCGTGCGTCTGCTGTGCTCGCTAACCAAAATGTCCCGCTAATGTCAAGGTCAGCGGTGGCACGCCAGACTTGTTGCCGCTCTGAGACTAGGTGGCGAGTGCTTGCGTCTGTGGTGCCCGGCGAATGGATTGCCTTGGCCGGCGATGAATCGCCCGAGTTAAACGTGAGTCATTTTGCGCGTTCCGCGAAGAGCGCTGAACCCTTCGATGGATGAAGAGTGGTATAGTGTCTTGGGTTATTCCCGCGTTCGTCTTTTGTTGTCCGTGGTAGGTGGCGTTCGCACGTGATACTATACTCCGCTACAACGTAATACAGGCTCGGCCCACTCTTCTATCTAAAAATAATTTGCATAGGCATTTCAGCCAATCACATTTATCTTGTGTTTCAGATTGTTGATTTACCCGTGCAGACACACGTTTGTGTCGCTTGTTTTAAGTCGAGAGATTGAACGTGCTGCGTCAGTGCACTGCATCGCCAAAGGCCGATTACCGCGCGTGGGGCCATAAACTAGTTGCTTCAGATCATGATAGTGATGTACGTTAACAACAAAAAAAAAGGTGTTCAGCCTGGTTTGATTGCGAAGTCACTGATGTTGTTGGCCAGTCCACTGCAGGGTAATCGAAATCGCCACCTATTATTAAGAGGCAGTCCATAAACATGTTAGTAACCAGCTCGAGTGCTTCGTTGAATATTTTAGTGAAATTCGAACGGCAGTGTGGCTGACAACACACCTAAAACACACCTCGAGACACAAAGGGCCTCTAGAGGAGAGTAAACTACAATGATAGATGGCTCATAGTTATCCCTAAAGGGACACTAAAGTCAACAATTGCGTCGATGTTGATTGTTAAAATGGCGGTCCGAAAACCTCGTAGTGTTACTTTTGTGCCAAGTAAGGGCTTCTTTAAAAAAAAAATACGTTTTAGTTCTCCCGATCTGGTTAGCGCACTTCAAATTACACGCCTCAAGAAGCGGACCGACTCACGTCACTGTTGCCATGCGCAACGTTGCTCGGCTTCACTGCGCTAGTAGCAGCAGTAGCAACGGCCATTGATCAATTTCCCGCCATCGGCTTGGAGATTGCAGACGCTTTTGTTCCAACTGCGCCCCGCTAGATGGCACCACCTGTCCCTTGTATCCGCGCGAAAATTGCATTTTTGAACCACTCGCACCGTTCCGCATAGTAACGTCCGGTGGTTATTTTTTCCATAATCAAACACACGAACAAGCATTTTGTTGCGTCTCTTAATGAACGGAACGTTCTTTATTTAGTGCAGTTAGATCGATTACTTGTGATTAATTGTAGGCGGTCCGTCTGATGTCATCGGGATCATTTTAAAAATGTCCTACTGTGGCGCTTGTGTTCTTGTGCATTTAGCTTAATTTCTCGGTAAGCAGGGCACTGTTGTTGATAATATTGTCGTTTTAGGTATAGTAATACATTGAACTTTCACTCTAACGTAAATTGTTATTTGACTTTAGTGTCCCTTTAACTGCTGTAAGAACACCGCCGCCGCCAGATGAAAACAGTCCTATCTTTGCGAAATATTATACAAACGATGAGGGGAGCGCAAGGTCACTATACTGTCGATATCATCAGAAAGCCATGTGTTTCGTGCCAAGAATAATATCTGATGAAAGTAGAATGAATGATCGCTTTCAGTAGTGAGTCAAGTCTCGGAAAAGTACTGCGAAAGTTGGCCAAGAGCAGCGATATGGGGCTTGCATTAGTCTGCGCGTGGTGTGTATCTCAGCGTCTATATAGCTGCCGGTTGCGGTGAAACCTGTTTCTCTCCAGACAAACAGCATTTTTTTTTTTTTTCGCGGGCAGTGCGAACAGCTGGGGCGAGGGCAAGGGCGTTTGCCTCTCCTCACAAGGTCACACTAATAACATTTTTCACGTGAACCCGTTCGCTTTCGGTTGCCACAAATAAAAAATGGAATTCTGATATACACTCTAAAAAAAGAACGAGTAAAAAGGCTGTCTTTTTGTCCCACAACAATAATCGTCATATATATTGCGTTCTATCCTTGCGCTATCGCCCTGCGCCCGGTACATTCCGGTCACGATCGACATGCCCACTATCAGGGTTACATTGCATTCTCGATAGGAAAGTGGCCAGCGCCGAGTTTTCAAGAAAGGAAGCGCACGCAAGCCTGATGACGATTATTGTTGTGGGACAAAAAAGACACCCTTTTTACTCGATATTTTTTTAGAGTGTAGTCGGTGGGAGTGGCGTAGAGGCGATATACTTTTCGTGTCATCTTGCTGACAAAGCGTGTTATCGCGGAGAATTCGCGCACGTCACGCGAAGACACAGCGATGAACTTTGCACGGACCAGCGCAGTTTAACATGTGACTTATCCCATAAAAGAACACACACATATATATAACGTGACGGGCGCATGGCTCACACATGCACCTTGAAGGCGCATGTGTTAGTAATGCTTCCATCGCATTGTATGCTGATGAAATTAAATGCTGAAGAGGATGTGATTGTGCATCGGTTTTCCTAATGGTTTTGTTGTCCTTACGTAAAGGAGTATGCGGTGCCGCTTTGCTCACGCGCTATGATTGAACCAGGGGTCGGAGGTTTATGTGCAGTCTGTTTCATACATAGGGGAAATCTCGGAGGCATGGCATCGCGATGCGGCCAGCGCTGCAGTCGCGCGCTGGCAGCAGTTCGCGCGTGCGCAGATGCTTTTATTTTATTTATTTATTTTATTTATTTATGATGCTTTGATGAGCGTGCTATTGAACCGCATCTTTCTGCGATGGCTGTGTGCTCTGCCCCCATTGTCTGGGAGGCAGCCTGCTTATCTCGTCGTTGATGCGGGAACTAGGCTGATGTTCTGTACTAAACGTTGTGCGATGCCAACTTTTCAGCCTTCGTTGGCGAAAATTGGCTTCTAGAAACATTTTAGGCAGCATACCTTGTTTGCTCTTTCGAAACGCCGTGGGGCTGTGCGAGTTCACGTACATTTTTCTTTTTCTTTTGCGTGTCAACCGCAGTACTCTTCGATGGGGAACACAATAATGATCGATTGATATGTGGGGGGTCAACGTCTCAAAACCGCCGTATGATTATGAGAGGCGCCGTAGTGGAGGGCTCCGGAAGTATCAACCTCCTGGAGTTTTTTTAATCTGATCACACGGGGCTCCAACATTTCCGCCTCAATCGGAAATGCAGCCGGGATTTGATCCCGCGACCTGCGGGTCGGCAGCCGAGTACCTTAGCCACTAGACCACCGCGGCGGGGCGAACACAATAATGAGCACGTACCGTTCGTGGAATTTATTTGACGCCCCCCCCCCCAAAAAAAAAAAAGAAAGAAGACAAATATTCTTCAGTGACTGGCTGTCCTGCAGCCGTGCGGGTTCGACACAATAAAACAAATCAGAATGATGAGTCAAGGAATGCTGTAGGGTATGATAATGACCCGAACGTGTTTTTTTCTCAATGCCGTTTCTGTACTTGAGGGAGCGCTTACTCGGCGGCGCCGAAATGCACGCGTGAAGCTTCCAACTTCACTCGATACCCTGTCATGCCCCAGTGGCAGCGATGACAGCGCTCATTTTGGGACGGCAGTGAGGCGTACTGTGACACGATGAGAAAAATTGGCCCCGTGCCTGCATGCTTCACTGCAAATGTCGTCGAAACACGAGTCTTGCGTCTGGAGAGAGTGAATAAAATGTTTATTTCATGTTCTGCGCAAAAAAAAAAAAAAAAAATCGGTGAATTGTATCCTGTGGGCGCGGCGTTAGTGTCTTTATCCGTGCAGGGATGACGAACGAGCGCATCGAGGCACGTTAGACACGAGCGCCATCTGGCAGTCATCGTCGAAACCGAAGGAAAGCTAACGCGCCTGTTTCGGAGGCGATAAGGTGCAGAACGCAAAGCGACGGGCAGGTGCAAAGCGTTGGAAACACTTGCCTTTTTTTGTGCATAGCGTTGCATTGTCAGCGCAGCGTGATAAACGCTATGGTCCCTAGACATACGTATGTATGCTTTCTCTATTATAAAGAGACGCATACAAAATATCGACGTATGGTTACGGTGCATCGGATATGCGCAATAATAGCTTTTTTTGAATTACAGTCGCACAAGTGTGAACGCTGAAACTTGAACAGTATTGGTAGGTGCTGCGGATGGGGTTGGATTTCAGCCGTTTGGGGGCCATTGTTTCGTTGGACAAACGGACAAATGTACAGACGGACAAAAATTTTTGCGTCGATGTACGTCAAAAAAGGAGACTATATCGTCTTTTAATAACTCGCCCGAGTTCCCGCTGCCTGACAATGAGGCCAGCGCGCGCCTCCGTAGCCGACGACGCCGTTCAACACGATTCCCCTGAAGCGTCTGCGCATGCGCGAATCTGCTGCCGGTACGAGATATCCCCCAAAGTGTGAAACAGATTGTACGTGTTTTTTTTTTTTTGGAATAAAAGTCGGTCAGTCTGCGCTGGTCCTCGGGAAGTTTTTCTGTTCGTGTGGTGTACGCATTTTTTTTCCCCACTAGCTACCTCACCATAGCTACCTTGTTCAACCCACCTACACATCCACTCGCTGTGACAATAGTAAAAAGATATCTACCTTCAAATGCAGATCCAATACTTTTTTCCACTCATTCTTTCCAAAAACAATAAGAGAGTGGAACAGCTTAAGTGACGACTTGGTTAATATAACAAATAATGATTTATTTTTTTTCTATGCTGTGAAATTCTTCTTGCATTATGTATGGTCAGTGTGTATGAAGATGTATTTTGTGATGCATTATTATGCATCACAAAATACATCTTCATACACAAAATACATCAAATAAATGTGACGGTGGTTCTTTTTCATTTTTATGCATTTTGCTACGAATTCCTTTGTACTGACTGTTTTTTGTCCCCCCCCCCCCCTACGTAATGCCTATATGGCGACGTAGGTACTCTGTACATAAATAAATAAATGCGTAGCTGAACAGACCACCAGCTCGCGGTCTTTGCGTCACATTCAAGGCGCGTCACTCACGAAAGGGAAAACTCGTGTATGGTGTACTAGATATCCTGGAGTAATCGACACGTCCTTGAACGCAACCGGCACCGAAAAAAAAAAAAACAAACTAGGAGAGGAGTAAAATTGCTCCTTGTCGTGACGAATCTCCCTGTCGATTGCCGGGAGAGCGAGTAAAATTACTCCCCCTCGGGCTAAAGTCCCCCCTTTCCACTCCTCGATCGCGTGGTCATGCAAAAGAAAAAAGTAGGCCCGGTGTTACCAGCTCCTGGAGCGGCATAAGAGACAAGGGCGAAATCGTGAGGCTTTTCTGTCCGATAACGCTGTTATGACTTTCGTTTAATCGTCTCTGTCGAAATCACGTGCCGTGTAGCGATGTGTCGCATGCTCCCAAGGTTGTCACGCGTTACTAATTAAGACATTCTGCGCGGAACGAAGCGATTCCAAAAGTTGTTCATCGGTAAGGAAAGTGTGTGGCGTGCTGATACGGGCACCGCAGACGCAGAAGTTCACCATTACAGAAGTTTCCGAGCTACTATCTCATGTATTTCTATGGTAGCGTGGCCTGAGAACTTCTGACCCCCCCCCCCCCCCCTTTTCCTGTAAATTTCGGAAAGAGACGTTGGGCACACTTTCGAAATTGAAAATAAATGAATTAAATATACTAACACACCGAAGAACAATACTTGAACAGTAGCACATAAACAAATTTGCAATCGAACTGTTACTCCTCGACAAAATATTAAATCTTTTTCTATACAAGTATTGTGTGTTCTTATGCGACGCGCCGGTGCCGATTCTGAAGACGCGCATATGAAGAGGCAGATAGAAGCGACGTTAGAGGAGGGGTCATTCGTCTACGTCGTATAGCGAGTTGCCTTGAGGAATCCAGGTTATATATATTCTGCATTCCCTCCAGGCCGCGCTTACGGGGGGAGAAAGGGAGGGAAGAGACGGGAAAGGGTGTATAGTTGTGCTCTAGAATCTGTCCTCCCATCTGCCGGGGCCGGCTTCGCGCTCCGATGCTTCTCCCGACCCATCTGCGGAGATTGCTTGCCTGCCTGCTGGCTCGCCTACTTTGCTAGGCGTAAATCTCGGCCGAGGGGCGGGCCGGGCGTGCGAGGACCTCCTAACTAACGGCCCGCGTCCCAAAAATATGTGTGTGCTTAGGTACATACTGTTGTGACCGGACCAAAAGCGGGGCCTAGCTGTCGACTTGCCAGAAGCCGACATCCCCAGGTTTTACGCTCTTTGGATTCTAGAAGTGTGGATGAAGCGATATTGTCTCGCGAGATCAAATCCCGGCTGCGGCTGCATTTCCGATGCAGGCGGAAATGTTGTAGGCCCGTGTGCGCAGATTTGGGTGCACGTTGAAGAACGCCAGGCAGTCGAAATTTCCGGAACTCTTCACTACGGCGTTTCTCATAATCATATGGTGGTTTAGGGACGCTAAACCCCACCAATCAATCAATCAATCGAAGTGACATTGCCACTGGAGTAGCCGGGAAAGGGGAGGGGGCCGGCAAAGTGTCCCAATGTGGTGAATCACACCGACGGAGTGACGTGAAGGGTGGGAGTCTAGTGAAAGAGAACGACGAGGACGAAATTGTCTTGGATTGTGTTCGCCCGAGTTGCTCTTGCACGTTTCATTGGGTGTTTATTGGTCACAAAATGGTATCTCGAGTTGTGAATGTCGTTTTGCCCTCATTATTACTGCTTTTTTTTTTTGGTATCGCGAATAGCCCGAAGTTGGCAGATACGAGGTCTGCGCACGTTGTTTGCCCTGATATGATTGCTGGTTTTTTCTCGTCGTACGAAATGTATCGTTGAGCATATCGAGGCGTCATACACACTGCGCAAGCCAGTCGTTGTCCGTGATAATCGTCGTCATCACGGCTACGGCGCACGCAAATGCCGCCAACAGACAAGACTTTACCTTATAAGAAGCTTCGACCTTACAATATTTCGAATTAGCATGTGTGCGTGTGTGTACACGCACACAAACATGCACTAACATTTATAAAGGGTCCGGTTGAACCCCTTCAACATCCAAGGGGAGCTCTGAACGCAGGACCCCTCCCTCAGCAGGGTTTAAAGCAATCGAGATCGGAACGTACCCCAGCCTTCCTCTGACCTCCCCCCCCCCCCCCTATTCTTTGTACTGGTGTGACACCACTTGTAAGTGGTCCGCCTTAATCTATCTTTAACACGTATTTGGAAGGTTTGACGTTCGACCCTTTTCAGCTCCTATATTTGAAATGTGCACTGCCGTTTGACCGGTTTTCGCGGATAATCAATAGCACAACGCAATAAATCCAGTGGGAAACCCATGCTGTGGTTTTAATTTTATCCTAAGATAAAACCTATATTTATTAAACATGGCCGCCATGGCGAGCTGTATGTGTGGCCTGCTTGTGTGATTTTTTTTTATTACGCCACAACTATTCGCGTAGCTCATTCTGTTGGTGCTACTATAGCTGCGATAGCTATTGCAATAGCTGAGCAATAGGTCTGAGCCGTGTTCAACAATAGCTGAGCCGATAGGTCGTGGGTTCGATACCGGCCGTGGTGCTTGCATTTTCGATGGAGCCGAAGTGCTGGAGACCCGTGTTCTCTGCGGTGTGTTTTTCAGCGCGTTAACTAACACCAGATGGTCAAAATTGACCTATTCCGCCACCATGGCGTCCTCCATAACAATATCCTGGTTTTGGTACGTAAAACCCTGGATACTATTTTTATTAGTAATACAAAGAAGAGCCGGCTGGCCAGGTCGCAATTTTTATAAGCTCTCTCTCCATATATATATATATATATATATATATATATATATATATATATATATATATATATATATATATATATATATATATATATACGACCTTCGAATAACGCGTTCGATGCATCGAACGCGTTATTCGAAGGTCGTGGGTTCGATTTCTGCTCACAGCTGGTAATTTTTTCATCCACTTTTCTTTTTTCTTTCTTCTTATTTATATTCCATTGGTTCTAATAACTGCCCCTGTACATTCCTTGGCATTACTGTCTGTTATATCTCATTAATATTGTGTTAAACCACGGAAATACGAGCCCTTAGGTATACACTTCTCTCTCTCTTATATATATATATATATATATATATATATATATATATATATATATATATATATATATATATATATATATATATATAATGTGTGTGTGTGTGTGTGATGTAGTTAGTCATACATATCATGATATATAATCATGTTAGCACGTACCATCGGGAGTTTTTTCGTCCAGTGACGTGCATCAACTGGCTTGCTTTAGTTTCCTATGTTAAAAAAAAAACTGGCCTCCTCATTTCCTATCAATGATTGATATGTGGGGTTTAACGTCCCAAAACCACCATATGATTATGAAAGATGCCATAGTGGAAGGCTCTGGAAATTTCGACCACCTGGGGTTATTTATCGTGCGCCCAAATCTGAGCACACGGGGGCCTACATTTCCGCCTCCATGGGAAATGCAGCTGCCGCAGCCGGGGTTCGATCCCGCGACTTGCGGGTCAGCAGCCGAGTACCTTAGCCACTAGAACACCGCGGTGGGGCTCTTTTCATATCAAGAATGATGACGTGTCGGGCTGATAGCGCGTGCATTGTCCGTGACCTGAATTCCTTTTGCGTTGTTTTCGCGCCTCTGGTAAGCGCACGCAAGATATGATTATTGCTTAGGACAAAAGGACACCCAAATACGCCTGTGGTCTTTTCTGTTTAGATCCCAAGAGTACCTTAAGCTTGCCAGTCCTATCAGCCGGTCAGTTTTTAAGTGTGATTTTACTTACAAAACGAAAAAAAAAACGTTTTTTTTTAATCTCTATTACTCTTATCTTAATCGAAGTTGTTGTCGCGGTGTTTTTCTATTTTGTAATTTAGTCGTAGCCGTGAGATAAATTAGCTGTTGTTACAGTACACATCATTTTTAGTGTTGTTCGCAAGGTATCTCACTCTTATTTGGCCGTATCTATTTATCTCATCAATGGTAGTTTTGACAAGTATCCAAACACTTGATTGATTCACATTAGTGTTGCAGTCAGCTGTGAAAATGGCGTTCGCATCTTCGCGCAATAATCGACCCGTGAAGAAGAAAAAAAAATACAAAAAGCAACGAGAAATAAAATAAAACCTGATAAAACCCACCAGGCTCTCGCTGACGTTAATTTTGTTACGCCTGAACCTTTTACTATTTTTTTTCTCTTAAACAATCTGATAAAGGCATTGAGGCGTCGACCCCCCGACGTCGCGTTAAGCCGCATACCTTTTTTTTTTTCTTTATTAGCGTTAAGCCGCATACCGTGCACGCAACGCTAGCGAGGGGAAAGTCGTGTAATCCCGTTTAGGCCCGATATCGCGCGCAACAAGGGGGTTGAGGAAAAGGGGAGGGGGGGTGAGAAAGAAGGGTCAAGGCGTGGTCAGGCCTCTCGTAGTAGAGAGCTGGAGAGGGCAACCGACTACTACGACCCCAAACGAGGGCAGCCGCACGACTGACCCCCCCACTTTCCTTCGAGTTGCCTTGCATCGTCGCGAAAGTGTGTGTGCTCTCATCTCGTCCGCGGGAAAATGTCTTTTTCGGGCAACTTACCCTTCTCTCCTATTCTCCTTCCCCCTTCGCCCTCTCCTAATTTAACCGACGGTGCTGCAGAGAGCGCGAGTATTATTGATCGCGGGCGGACTTCGGGCCACTTCTGTATGCGTGTTTGGTTTGTGCGGGCGTGCGTCACAGCTCTATCCCTTTCTCTCGTGCCGTGCTTAAGCCTTCCCACCCTCTCCCTCCTCCGGGCCGACGGCGTGTTTGCCTGTTGCGCAACGAATGACGCAGTTATGCCCCGTCTGCGGCTGGGCGGCGGCGCATCGCGTCGTCTGCTCCCGCACTTCTGCTTCGCCGCGCGCCTGCTTTCGCTAAGCTGGGTTAACGTGTAAAGCCGTGTACCGCTTTCTTGTCTTTCTTTTCGCTAATCACTTGTTTGTTGCGTCAGTGACTCGTTTCGCGTATGCAGAGTCTTTTTTTTTTTTTCCCTTCCTCCACTAACGTGCTTATGTGTATAGCGAACCGTGATCTGTCGTGGGTGGTGTCGTTTACTTCTCGTATAGGAAAGCCGCTCCAAGCTGGCTGTATTTTTTATCTTATTCACGAATTCAAACCACTTCTATCGCGTATGAGATGTTGCTACGTCAAAACCGCGTGACTGTAATAAGACTAAACCGCGACTTGTCGCGTGTTGAATCGTGATTTGCGTAATATTTGCTAAAAAACTGCCGCACAGCCATGCTTCCCGTCGTCCGGAGGTCGCTTCAGGGTTTTTTTTATTTATTTTTAAGCTGGCTGGCATGACGATCAAAAACACGAGCTATGAAGAGCGAAGCACCTGGGAAGCCATCTGCTTTCCCCGGATTCGTTTCATTTTTTGCGTCATGTTGTTTTCTCTTGTCGCTGCATCTGTGTCGTTTGCGAGTTGAGGAGTTTAAAAAAATAATGACGTAGTTGAAAGTGGCGTGTGTTTGCGCCTTTTAGCTCTGCTGTGTGCCTGGAGGCAGCCATGTAACTTCGCTTCAGGTTGTAGTCAAATTCACTGCCTTTTTCCTATGTTTTCGTCGGTCATCTCGTGATATATTCGCTCGACCGAAGGTTGGTCCACCAGCCGAAACGTTCATAGACAGGTTCAGTAGCGCGTCCGCTTTAGCAGCACGAACGTAGCCTCGCATTGCTAATGGCTGGCAGGCTGCATCCACACGGCGACTGCAGACGCGCAACTATATCTCTCTAACAAGTCACATTTCATGTGTGCGTCTGTCTCTTCGATCATCATATGTACGGAATCCATTGGTCTTCATGACTATATATATAAGGTCATTAAGATCGATGGTCTTCATAGCCGTGTGTGTGTGTGTGTGTGTGTGTGTGTGTGTGTGTGTGTGTGTGTGTGTGTGTGTGTGTGTGTGTGTGTGTGTAGGCGCACCATGTCACAGACAACCATACTGGTGCGTGAAGTCGCAAGAATTTTTATTGTAGCCTCACATCACGTTAATGTCTAACCATACTGGTGCGCGAGGATGGTTATAGCGGGAGAACAGAACGACGACAAAGAGACAAGAAGGACACCATCGTCGTCGTTATGTTCTCGCACTATAACCATCGTTGTGTCGTACCAACCAGCCGAAACTGCCACACTTCTACGGTGCGTGAAGTCACAAAAGTTTTATGCTCTAGCCTGACGTCACGACAGTGTCCACATACCAATAGGTTCTCCGTTTGTCTATTCTAATCTGTAGATAAAACATCACCATTTACAGAACTTTTACACTTGATCAGAGCCATCTCTATATTCATAATAATTGTATGGTGGAGTAAACTCGGCTTCGAACATTGATGTCACGTCGTCACGTTGTTCTAACACGTAAGTTTTGATGCCAGAGTCCGCAGAGACTTTGGCATCAAAGTCTTTGCGTTGTTTGACTGTTTTAGCTCGTAAGACCCCATATTTTAGCCTTAGATTTAACACTCAGGCTCGAAGCAAAAGAAAATTTGAATTCGCATAACTTCTCCCAACTGCAGCCAAATAATACATGCTTAATATACGAAATAAAAAAAAAGTGGAATGCAACCCCCACTCCCACCCCATCCTATATATAACAAACTTATGCGTGAAAGCAGGCATGAATTTCTTTCACTGTACTCAAGTCCAGTTGTGCTATATACAGGTATGCCATTTTTAATTATTTTCGGCAGTTACCGCAAGGTTTGTTTTGCTTTTTAGACTTTATAAGCTTTCTGTTTGCTGAGGTTAGCGTTTTATTCAGCTTGCTAACGTCAAGACACATCAAAAATGTTTTTCGCCTCTGCATGACACGATAATGTGGAGTCACGTTTTGCTCGTCAATTTCTGGGTAGTTAAAATTACAAAAAGAAGAATGCGGGCATTCGGATAAGGTGAAGTAAGCTTTTGACTAGTGTTCAGATGACGTGGAAATTTCGGATATGTTTGCGGGGGAGCCTCTAGCAGGCGCCAAGTAGCACTGCTAAAGTGTGCGTACGACACCGCAGTAGCTGTAGGTCCTTGCTACTCTATGCTGGCTTTGGCTGCTGCTGTTTTGGACAGTAGCTATTGGGCTTTTCTCAAGCTGCCTTTAGAGAGCAGCTTTTATCTACAGCTGCGCTTCAATGCAGTGATGAAAAATAAGCATTGTTGTTTATGTCGTCGTTAGAGCTGACGAACGCAAAAGAGTGATCTTTTTCGGGCACATAAGTCATATTGGGTTGTAGCGATTTTTTTTGCCGCACTGTTTCTTCTTGGCCTGGCTGTGCTCGTTTCATTGTATTCTGGACCAACCAGCCATACTAGGCTTTTTTTTTTAATGAATCGAAGATGCACGGAATGCACCTGTTTTCCAAAATATTCCGGTTCGAATTTCGAACAGCCTGCTATCGTGTCCCAAGGGCATAAGCGCAGACGTAAACGAACGAGAGCTGTAATTTCGCCCCGCCACGCGCTGCTGCCCAAGAAACAAACGCCCCCTGTGCGATTGACCTCAAAGTGTGAATTCTGTGCCTTCTTAGCCCCTTTCTTTTTTTTTCTTTTTGCCCAGGGGGTTCGCTTATTCTTGTTTGTGATTCGTCTAGTCAAGTGGTTTTGATTGCAGCCGCTCAGCGATTCACCTTCAACATTATTCCGTTATTACCCGCAGCAATGATCTGGGGTATGGTTTTTGGACTGCTGACAATAAGGTCGCGGGATCGAATTGCGGTCGCATTTCCGATGGAGGCGAAGGTGTACTTAAGTTTAGGCGCACGCGAAAGAACACCGGGCGGTCAAAATTTCTGATCATAGCGTGGTTTTTGACGACAAACCCTAGTAATAATAATAATAATAATAATAATAATAATAATAATAATTATAATAATGTTATTTGTGAAAAGTATGGTCATTATCACCTAAAGTTGCAATTCACTAAACAAGAGAGTTACTACTTGTCCTACATCTTTTCTTTTAAGGGGTTTTTGACACAAAAACTTCAAAAATCAAATCCAAAGCTCTCATTTTACTGAATGATGTGCTGGTAGGTGCAAGTGTGCCCTGAAAATAGTATTCACGTTTTTGAAAGCTAGTTTTGGTTGCTATTGCTTTTTGACGTCTCTTCAGGGTAGGGGGTGCTCTCCTCGTGCGTGAATTGGGGCAGCTGATGCCGAACCTGGCCTCAGAGATAGCAGCACCACGTAGTTCATCCGTGAGGCAGTGATGTGCAGTAACATCTGGCGAGAGGGTGCACACAGTGCCTTTTTCTCCAGCTTCTCTAGCAGCTACTGGCCGCTAGCTCACAGTTTCTACAACAATGCACGGTACTAAAGGTTGCAGGGGAGGGGAAGAGGGGTGCTTTGCACATATCTTGCTAGATAACTGGCTAATAGCAGCAGTCCATCAGAGGCATCTTTGTGATAGAAGTGGAAGTGCTATACGAAATATGCAAAGCCTCAAGTGAAATGAGGGGGGGGGGGGGGGGACTGTTAAGGCAATTGCAGGCAGCCGTTTTCTGGGGCAACAACCCGGAGATAGTGTTTTAGTGTGGCGTCATTGTCTCGGAACATGAATGGAAGAACTGTGGTACTTACAGCCCCCCTCTAGCGAGCGATAAGACGGGAATTTTATTCCGTTCCTGTTCATCTCTGCGCCTGTAACAGGCAACATTCCAGAACGAACATCATGTTTACTCTGAAGTTTGCTCCCGCATTTTTGCCTGATGATTGGCTGGCAGCAGCAGTAGCCAATCAGGCACTTTTGGGATACATGCTGCATTCTTTTATTGTGACTGAGCACAAGTTTGAGGTTCTGCACGAAATGGGAGAAGCCCAGTGAAAGAGGTAGGGTGGGGGTGTTGTGGCTCGTTAAAGCAATCGCAAGGCGGCTGTCTTCTGTCACAACAAACATCAGGAACGCCTGCCAGGAGGGTGTTTTAGTGTGGGGTCATTGCTGCAGAATGTGAATGGAACGGCGGTGGTATTTACAGCCTTCCCCCCTTTCCCTCCTTTCATTCGTCCTCGGTTTGTTTTCATAGCTCCATGCATGCGGCGGCCATCTGCTTCAGGCCCGTTTCGCTTTACCAAGTGCATGCCACGGTTCCAAGAAAATTCGTAAACAAAAAAAAAGGGAGAGCTGCCACGCATGCCGAGTTTAATGACCCTCGCATAGCTGGGGCTTCAACTCTCTGCTGACTCTGTCTAGCTTTACAGGTAGGTTCGACATCGCAGCATGAGTGATGTAGCGGAGCAGTACGGAAATGCTGTGTGTCATTCAGGTTTTCTTGCTACCTGTCACTGTTGTTTACATTGTAATAACAGTTGAGGTCATCGGGGGTCACGAAAGACAGGGCTAAACTGCTTGATGAGTTTCTTTACCTTGATTTCACAGCATCTATGGCACATCAAAGGAGCTCTGAAGCGATCATTTCCAGCAGTTCACATGCATGTGCCGTCTGGCTATGTGGTAATTCACGCCATAAAAGTGGTAGAGGAGTTATTGCAAATCAGTTTTGGAGACATTCGTCTTGCAATTAGCATAATTAGGCTTATGACACTGTACAAGCCATCAATCCACAGCGCTGGGAACATAAAGTCTATTCCAAGTGTTGCGATCAGTCATCTTATTTTATGCAAACAGGGTTGCAAATAGTGCCCACCCAATGCCTTGCGGCACTCGTTCAACTTGTATTTGCATAGGCTTTTGTTAGTGTGGTTCTTTGCATTGTGGTACATTTGTGGAGCTTATCATTTTATGCATGCTCTTTTAATTGTATTGAAGGTGTACTACCAGAAGTGCAATCAATGCAGCTTCACATACAATGCTTGGTGAGGGGATGTCAGTTCAGTCAGTAAATTTCTGTTGCTTATGATACATAGAATAGTGCATTAATAAACATATGCTGTCATGTTTCTATTATAGGACATAAATTAGAAATGTAACATTCAGCATATTACATTACCCCTGACACATTACCCATTACCTGTCACGGTTTTTTTATGATTGCGGTGCTCAGCTTCAGATCCAATAAGACTCCCTGCTGATTGTTCAGCGAACTGGGAGCGCGGGGGTAAACATGGACACAAAGCAAAGAGGAGGCACACAGCACGAGCGCTCAACTAAAAACTGGTTTATTCTCACATTCGAAGGACATTCGCATTCGAAGTACACAAGGGTGCGCATGTCAACAGGAATAAGATGATAGTGTGAGCAGCAAGCATGGCGTTCATTCGAAGCACTTGTCTACGAATTATCTATATAGTTAAACTCACTGTCAAGTAGTGATAATGACGGATGGCTGATAAATGATGAATATGAATTACTAACTAGCCCACTTTTCCCGTCCTATAGCAAGACTCCCTGCCACAAGGATAACATTTCGATAGAGGGGAAATGCGAAAGGTTCCCGAAGTGTTCGATTTCGGGGCGTGCTTAAGAAAGTCAGGTGGTCGAAACCCCATAGCCCTCCGCTGATACGCACGTCTCTCATTGCCTGAATCTCATGGGGTAGATGTGGAATCCCGTAAACCAGTTTAACCTGTTATGTGATATATCGCACACCTTTTCGTCCCCTTTACTTTCTTCGCATTTGTATCGTAACTGCTACAAATAGTGTCCCCTCCTCGTTTTCTAGCATTATTGTCTGATAGTTCACATTCATAGGACTTCTGTCATCTGTGACGGGTGATTGGATGTTGAACTGATGCTGTCTTTTATGAGCACTTTACACATTACGGCCTTTTGGAGCAGCCAAATTTCTTGACATTGACCAGTTGTTGCACCGAAGTATGGAAATAAGTACACTTGTTTCAGCTGGCTTGCTGGTAATCTCATTTCATTAACACATATCTGTTTTGCAAGGTTGCTGATGAACTAAAGCTATACTTTGGCTTTCATCGCTTCATGCGCGCTTCCGTTTAAACGGTATCTAATCGGGTGACGGAATTTCGGACGGAAAAACAAGTTGCTGAATGTTGTTCCAAAAGCACACCATCGAGTCATCGTAACTGGCAGGCAGCCAGGGAGGCAAGCTAGCTACCTATGCGAGCTTATCAAAACAAGACTGGCTTTACCAGGAACAGTTTCTTTTAAATAATATTGGGCCAGCATTGCTATTAATATTGTGTGTAGACGGTATGCAGGGTTAAATACAATGACTCTGTCCAACATCCTCCTATATCAGGCTGTATTAGATGTCTAATTGCTAGAAAAAAAATTGCAATGCCTTTTCTAGGGCATATTACCAATGCCTGCATGAGTATCCTACAAAAAAGGTGTTTCGTTATTTAGATTTGACTGCACCTTACCCCACCGCGGTGGTCTAGCGGCTAAGGTACTCGGCTACTGGCCCGAAAGTCGCGGCATCGAATCCCGGCTGCGGCAGCTGCACTTCCAATGGAGGCGGAAATGGTGTAGGCCCGTATGCTCAGATTTGGGCACAACCCCAGGTGGTCGAAATTTCTAGGGCCCTCCACTACGGCGTCTCTCATGATCATATGGTGGTTTTCGGACGTTAAACCCCACATATCAAAAGCTTTGACCGCACCTGTCTTATATAGTCTGTGTCTGCTGTTCTGGGATATTGATCATGTGCCCCTGCACTTGTGATTGGTGTGAAAACGTTGCAATAACCAATCATAGAAGCCCCTCATTACATAAATGTGTCTCTGATGAGCCTTAGCAGTGGCTTAGATGCTATACGTCGAACTGTCATCGCATGGTTGTGGGTTCCGTGACCATTAGGGACAGCCGTGTTTTGATGTTGACATTTGACAATGCTTTAGAGGTTTCAATTGGGTCTGAGAAACTCTTAAGGTTAAGATTTCTTTTATATAGTATCTGGAAAACTGTATTCCATGACAGACTATTTTGGAACCGGGAAACCACACCCCGAAAATCATTCCTGTTCAAGAACTTCCTTGAGGCCCTCCTTTATGACATGCCGCTGTGCGATTTATTAGTTCAGAAATTGTAAAATTGTGAGATACAGTAGACAGAGCAAAGACACGCAGCGGATTACTGTTTTTAGCTTTTAAATTCACTATATAAATGAAAAGATTTGCGAATTTGAGTCTTGCACAAGGACTCTTAGGTGGGCGAATTTGTCCATTAACGTTCATGAAACGCACAGCGCTGTGTCCCGTGTGGTACAAAATCTCTTATTTCACGCTGCTCTGTCGTAATGGGTATTGCACGTTGCAGTGTTCTTGATCAGAACTGTCTTCCTCCCCAGTTTACTACATAGTGCATCTTTTTTTTTTTTTTTTGGCCTCTGTGCAGGTTCCAAGTGCGGGAACAGTAACATGAGGACTGGCTCGCTGGGCTCCAACTCTCGGCTTCCGCACGGTGCCAGCAGCGGCGGGGGCGGCTCGAGCGGCGTGGTGGAGGTGAGCAAGCATGCCAGCAGGCTGGCCACCCTGAGCCGCCTCTTCAAGCCCTGGAAGTGGAAGCGGAAAAAGAAGAGTGACAAGTTCGAGCAGACCTCACGCAGTGAGTCTTCTTCCGCGTCCTTTCCTTGTCGTTTCTGTTTGGGAGTCGGTTACATACTGTATATGGTTGCTTATTGCATTAGACTATAACATACCGTATTCGATTAGAACCTAAGAATGAGTGTCGGCTCTGCCCATATTCATCGCTGTCCCTCCCTCAGAATGCAATTTGAATAAATGCTCCATCCTCGAGCGCTTGCTCATTTCCATGATGTCAAGAACTGCTCGAGTGTTTCAAATAGTTGACTTTCCCATATAGAAACATGTTTCTGTTGCCGGCTTTACATTAAAACTTTAAGGGCCTGGCAAATTTCATCAGGGATTTTGATGTCCCTGCTCTACGAAACATGAACTTTTTGTCTTGATACGGGGGGGGGGGGGGGGGGGGGGGGCAGGCGAAGTATTTACATCAGTCGAGAAAAGGTACTTTTGGTTTAAACAGAAACCAGCTAACCTTGCCGTCTTTCACAACTAAAGGGCAGGCGTGCCATGGTTTTGTGGGTGGAGCCTGCGTTTATTCTCATGTTATAACCGAGCATAGAGATTACTACTAGTTTTGGTGGTTTATAGGACAGGGTTTTGTTAAATTGCGTCACGATGGACACAAAGTGAAGCACGGATGACGAAAATCAAAACTGCACTCAGCGTCAATTTTCGTTCTTTGTTTCCTGTTGTGTGCCATCTTAACACCCTAGTTATGCAGTTAACCTTAAGTGCGCATTGAGAGAGTGCGCTTTGCAGCAAGTGTCGTTCAGACATCGTCACAAGAGAACACTTTGTGGCACTTACTGCGAAACAAACTTGCCGGCGAGTGGTTTCATCAAACTCTGCTGCATCGTTTTTGTGGCCTCAGTAGCAGTGGCTTGCGAATAAACTGATACAAAAAACAGTTTCATTACCCAATTGTGACACTGCGTCCTCATTTTGAGACAGGACTTTTGCCATTTTTGTGCACTGTCATTTGGTACACGACTGCAAACACCAAGCTAAAGTTGAATTAAGCAATCTTGTTCCTTTATGACTCTTTTAATTAAAATATTTGCTACAAACAATCACTTTCGTAGGGGAAGTGACGTGTTTGAAGAGACATTGTACCCGGAGCATTTTAGCGGGGATTTCAAGATTGTTTTTACCATTTAGGAATTTTTCGCTGTCAACAGATAACTGTCACATGTAGTTAAAATGGGTCATTGAATTTCGTTTATCAAGAATTACAGCACGGCTGACTGTACAATAACCTTATAGTTATTTATGCTGTAGCTTCAATGAATTGCTATAGCACACACTAACTCATTCTAAAACTTCCACCTGCTTTGAATTAGTTCTCCAGAACCTTAGCATCAAGTTTTGTTAATTTTGTGCATTTGTAGGAAGTCAATCATTGTGTGTTGCAAAGGTTTATAACCAGTTTATTCTTTTTTTCGTCTTTCCTCTCCCGTTTCTTTTTTGAAACACGACTGCAGCCTTGGAGCGCAAAATTTCAATGCGAGCCACAAAAGAAGAGCTCATCCAGCGGGGTGTCCTGCTCTCTGACCGTGAGCTTGGAAGCCCCACGCAGAAAGGTGAGGCCTGCCGCATGCCGCACGCAGCTTGTTGGAACATAGTTGCATGTCTCTCCAATCGCCAAGCATGTAATACCTATTTCATTAGCTTACCTTACAGCTTGGCCCACTAAGCAGTATTGTCTGTTTCTGTACCTATTGTCAACAATGAAAGTTCACATACTTAATCTGCCTGTTTGTGCCGTCTGGTGGTGCGCTACCTATCATCTGCTGCGCTGGGCTGGCAGTGGACATTCTTGTTGTTTATTGATGTATTGGCTTTCTACTGTTAGTTCTCTGCTTTCGCCTAGTGTTTCTCTGCAGTATGACGGTCGTACTCCTATTTCGATTGCAGAATCGCAGCAATCGCTGCATGCTGCTGGACACTCTATCTGCATAACTTTTGGTAACAGTTGTGCTAATAAACTGCTCTCATGACAAAAGCAAGTAGCCACGGCTGCCAAAGAGCAAGTCGCATAGAAAAAAGAAATGTGGAAAATTTTATGCCCCGCAAAAAAAATGGCAAGGCCATTGTTGAGGGAGTGATGCGTATTTAGCCTAGCGCTGCGGTCAACGGCACCAACGTAGCAGAAATGTCTCAAAAAGGCTCTTTCCGTGTGCTCGCGTGGTACGTGAACTGATGTGGTTTGACTGTAAGCTTTGTCATCTCGCCACAGCTATTCCCTTCACTTCGAGTTTTAGGCATATGTTGCAAGTCGCATAAGCGCGTAGCGAGTGGTTAACTTCAGCTGGTACGTTAAGTGAACAGAGCTTCTTGACGACACCATGAGGTGCAGTTGTGTCACAAGGCAACAATTGGAATTGTTCGTTTACGTGGTTCTTTTAAAACCTCTGCGAGGCATGTTCTTATCGGGAACATTATGGATATTTTCGGTTGTAAAGTGTTCAGTAGTTGGTACTTAGCTTAACTTGTGCCTGAAAAGGACCGTGATGATTATGGGTAAAGATACGAAATTACACCTCATGAATTCTTACTTGTGAAAGTCTATTCCGCATGAGCCGAGCAGTTTTCGTTTGCAGCTATTGGTATGTCAAGGAGCTGCTAGGTGCAAGTGTTATGCTGAACTTAATATAGATATTTTAATTGGTTCGTGTAACAGCTTTACAGATTTGTTAGGTCTCTAATGACTTGCATTAGATCTAAAAACGTAATAGAGACTGTAGGTGTCATATTTAAATGCAGTGCTTCGACAAATGGGCTTTGAATAGCAAGATTAACAGATTTAGAATCGAAAATCTATGTGTAGATTTCCGATCAGTCAGCTTTGCAGTAGCATTAAATTTTCATTAAGCAGCTATGCAGTGTTTGGCAGCCATGAAGACTTTCATAAAGTGTTTACAGGTTTCGTATCAGATTTCCTTATTTTCACAACAGGTTATCGCTAGCAGAAGCAAAGATAGGAAGAACTCATGTTAGTGTCAATTTCAGCTATTACTTAATAAATAATAATAATCCTAATTGTTAGTTCCGTGCAAAGGGCATGGGTTATTGAATGGTCAACCATGAGTTGTCCTGAATGTGTGCATGGCTTCACATTATATGCATGCCATCGCGCATGGCTATTCAGCTACTAACACTTTGCTGAGATGGCCTTGACATGCCCAAATTGTGTACCTAACCTAGCTTGTGAGTGTTTGTCGATCATTGCGAGCTCTATTTCGACGAAAGCGTGTTGTCTGAGTATGACCGAGGAGGCACTGGTAATCTGCGACTTTCTCGCTAGCATAAGCGTAGTGTCTCGTTTAGTATTTGGTCGTGGTGGTGGTGGTGGTGGTGGTAAATGCTTGTAGCACACTCATTTTATAGCATTTGGCCTTCTGCATCTGAAAACTCAACCGTGTGTGACAAGCAGCAGTGATTGTGATGACGGAGGTGGTGATGGAGGTGGTGATGAGTGGGGTCTCAACTATGGTGAAGATGGTGATGGTATATGTATGCTGTGGCTTGTTCTGATGCACGCTCATTTTGACCAGGATAGCTGTGTGCAAGCGGATAACATGACGGTAATGGACGTCTATTGCTAGACCTGTTTATTGTAAACGAAATGTCACGTCTTTGCATTCGAACTCCCAGTGCATTGTTTCGTTACTCTGTGATGCTGGTGAATTGGGTTTCTCCTCACTTTCTGTGCTTGACAACACTGATGCCTAACATTTGCTGCTGTTTCAACGCGCTGGTCATGTGACACATATCAAGTGAATTTTCTCTACGATCGTGCAAGACCTGCTGTGAAATTTGGTACTTGCCAACTGGCAGGCTGCGTCGTAGATTTTTTCTCGTTATGTTGCACATTAGTGAAGCAAGTAATCTTAGTACGAGATTGTATGAAGAGAGTACGATTTTTGCAGTGTTTACGTATCTGTATTGTGATACGGCAACAAGCGTGTCGTGTCATTTTGTGCACCTCGATTGCCTACTGAGATGTATCGTGTATGCCTGTTTGTTTGCTCATATGTTAGACACTTTCGTCTCTCTCACCTTCTCCCATTCTTTCTCCTTCTCTGTGTGACCCTCTTTTTTATCTCGCAAATTCGACCTTACTGTTCAATTTGGAAGACGTCGTTTGGATTGATCATTCTTGGAATGTCACATCACACTACTGTTAGTCGTACAAAGCAGGGATGCAACAGCTGCGCCAGTTTGATACAAATCCTAATTTCTGTGCCAAAACCATGAAGTTTGCTGAAATTACGCCACGCTGTGCCAAAATGCTCGACCAGCTTCAGAATTGCACTAATTGCACAACCCTAAGTTGCACTAATTTCTGCTAGAAATAGAGGCCATGTTAGTCACCTACAGTCTGTGTCAATCAATCAATCGAAGCGCGCGTACCCTAAGCCTAAACCACGGTGTCAGATATATTCCCATAAGTCAGGGCACTCGCGAGACGCGATCGACCAGCTAAAGTAACAAAGCCGCACCCCCATCGGTCCGCTGACCACAGCATATACCTAACAGCGGGACGACGCAACTCCTGGACAGAAATGCGTGGCCGTAGTCTGCAAACGTGGCTATGGCGCGTTAGCAACTAGAGCTGGAAGTGCACACAGTGTTTTTCGCGCACGAACAGAGTCGACGTGCTGTGAACGACGGCGTTGCCGGCGACCCTGTTGGTCACCATAGCAAAAGCACATGGAACATTTTTCTGTCTCTGAGTTGCATTATTTGCGACGTCCCAGCGATGAATATCCGGTGCTGTCGCCAGATATGGGCACGTAGTGTGGTTACTTTGTCTGGTGGAATGCAGCTGAGAAATTGTGGCCTAAACCGAATCCCATCGTGGAAAAAAAAAGGGGTGTGGGGTGTAGCAACATTATGAAATTTCTTGGCCTTGCTCAGGGCAGAACACTGCTTAAGCCACCTTCGCCGCAGTACACCAGTGCCCTGCAGAAAAGCGTACTATGATTCGGAAAGGGCTTTTTGCACTATTCACACGACACAGCTCATTTTGTTCAGTTACTTATGCGTGTATATGCCACATAACCGTGAGTACTAGTCTGATGTTTGAGTTCTAAACGTGGTACAGGCAAGCATTTCGAGCAGTGTATCACATTGCTGGAGCCTTTTTAAAAAAAAATCTCTGCACTGGTTGTTATTGTATTTTTGGCCACCCCCTACTTCTAAGTTTCACTAATCCCCTGATTTTCAAGGTCTCCAGCTTGCTGGATCCACATATGAATCCACAGAGTCTGTCAAAGTATTTAAAAGATGCAGCAGATCATAATGTGGGCTTTATCATTGTTTGCTTGGTGGGGTGGTTCAAAATACTGCTCTTATTTTGAAATAGGGCTGATAAATGGCTTGTACATACTTTTTTTTTCTAAATTAAGTTTTCCCTTTTTATACTGCTCTAAATTTGGTGTTTTGCAATAAAAAATCGTATACTTTTTTTTTCTTTGGAACCTGCTCTAAATTTACATTTTACTGCTCCAAAAATTGCTCCAAATTCTATTTCTGCTGTTGCACCCCTGACAAACACGTTAAAACGTTCACCTGTTTCACGTTTCAGACAACCTGTGAGAGGGCAGTCAGTCTGTGTGGTTTCATGCCATGTCACTTTGTACTTTGTAGCCCTTCTTTGTAGTACAAGTATCTTGGAGGGTTAGACGGGTACTCAATGTAGATGCTATATTCGGTTACTGTGCATCGTATGTTGAACGATAGCTTGCAACTTCAAATGGCCAGGAAAGACCGAGATGAGCGCTGACACAAGTGCTTACGCCATCTTTCGGCGTAAGCATGACAGTGGTACAATTGACAGAACTTTGTTTTTAGCTGTAAGAATATTGCAGGCACTTAATTGTAGCATATGCCATAGCATTTTGCAATTGTAGCATTTTTTTGTTGTTGTTGTTGTTGAATTGGGCATAAAGAGGCCTGGGTCCGAGGTTGCATAAGGCCTTGTGTCGACAGCAAGTATCCCGGAATCAGTTGAGCTTCCATTGCAGCGGCCTGAAAACGTGGGACAGCATTTGGTTGGCAAAAATGTACCGCTCCCCTCCGTTTCCCATTGTACACATACAAAAGGAGCTGGTGCAAAATGCACTTTTGTTGCGGTGTTTTTTTTTCTTCTTTCTTCGTGCATATGGAAACGGTGCCTGTTAGCGCATTTCTAGACAATACAAAAAGAAATATGCGAGTAGTAGTGTAAAAAACTTGGAATGGAAAAATTCTGCGAGTAGTAGTAGTAGTAGTAGTAGTAGTAGTAGTAGTAGAAGTGGTAGTAGTAGAAGTGGTAGTGGTAGTGGTAGTAGTAGTAGTAGTAGTAGTAGTAGTGCAGAAACTTGGAATGGCTGTACTTATTTGTGAAAGCAGAGGAGACAACTGCGTCACGCATAGCACCCATTCTTCGGAGCTGTGAATGTTCGAACAGTGGCCAACTGAACCAGGACATGGTGAAAACTTACCCACAAAACCACTCGTCTCTCGCGTAGTTTACATTTTCTACCAGCCTTGCTGTCTCTCCTCGCTGTCTGCTGGTTCAAGCTTTGGCTTACCGACCTTGCTAGCTTTAGTTTCTGCCTGACTGTAGTGTATTCACGGATTGAAACAGTAAAATTTAATTAGGGCTAAGTAGCACACCTAGTTCCATTTCTACAGTTCAGGTCATAGCGATATCATTTTGACTCTCGGCGCGTAGATCAGAGCCAACATTATCTTCAGAGACCCGCTTCGTTGGGACGTGGCATGGGGATCTCAAGCAATTGCACTACTGGTGGCTATACCGAAAAAAAAATTACGGCATATTCACGGGGTGAATGATGATGAATGGGCGAAGCTCCGGAGGGATTCATCGGTAAACTGTGAATCTTCCGTGTAATTCGCCCAGTCGATCATCATGTAAAGACGTGAGAAACGCTGTGTGTGTATATACACAAATCAACTTTTATTTGTTCTTAGACCATGAATGGCTTGCGATGTCCCTTGCCTCGCGCGCTCGCACATCGGGATTCTGTCTGCGAGCACGCGCTGCTGCCGCCTTGCGCTCTCTCCGCTGTGCAGCCTTATCCATCCGGCGACTCCGAGCGCGCGCCAACAGTGAACGGATTTTATTACAAGCTCCCTCTAGCGTACGTCGCCGCACTAAATCGAACGATTGCCTTCAACCAATGACACGCGCCATATGTGGCATCATTCCTATTTTATAAGATCTCGCGTCTTTCATCAACTACAAATACCGCTTTCTAGTTTATAACATCGTGCATCTTTTCATCATCAGCTATAAGTACCACCATCTAGTAAACACTACAAGAACTAAACGAGAGGTGGCTACATACAGGAGACGGTACCGCCATCTAGTGAACACTGCAAGAACTAAACTAGATGTGGCTACATATAGGGGACGGTACCGCCATCTAGTGAACACTGCAAGAACTAAACTAGAGGTGGCTACATACAGGCTACAGGGGACGCACAGCCCACGCCCTAAGGAGCTTCGCCCCTAAAATTGTCGCATTTGAATCCATGAGTACTGTACATTTAGAATCTGTGGGACACCACTTGCAGCACCTGCAGTGGAAATGTGGTGCACCTCAGAAGGAACAGGCCAATGAAAGATGCGTAGAAACACTGGAGTTAGTCCACAAAGAAAAGCAAAATGGGTCGTACAAGCTGAGCCGCACTTGGCACACTTCTACTGCTGTCCTCACCTTCAAAGCATCCCGACACCTTTCTCCATTCATTTCTCGAGTCCGTTTCTTACTTTTATTATTTTTTTTTACCCCTTTCTTCACCCCTGAACTAACCATGCGCAGCTCCGGAAAAACAGAGACCTGGCAGTGACAGCAACATAGTCACGCGCTCCTTTTAAATAACCAGCACCGGAGGACGTTCTTGGGGGAGGTGGGTGGCATTAGCCGAGACTTCGAATTATTGCCCTTGCCTCACCTGTGTGTTGCTGACTTGGCAGTTGGCTGTTCCCATAACTCCTCCCTTTCCCTTGGCCTCAATCACTTTCTAGGTGCATCCATTTTCTTCTTTAAAATTAGTTCACTGTGTTCAGAGTATTTAGGGCTTGAGATGCCCCAAATTGATTAAGCAAATTGTCGCAGTTGCTGCCGCGTTTTGCTGGAGAAGCTTGAACTTTGTTTGGTACAAGATTTTCCCACTCTCAACGTTTACAAAGCCTTTGTCCCGCTTTGTCCCGCTCGGGAATTTGGCTGTGAAACCAACCTCTCATTAGAGAGTCCGAGGATATGTTTATTCAGCAACAATTAGCGGCAGCTCAATCTGTACCTCGCCTTATGCTGGCCCTTCGATGGGGTCTCTCCACTTAAATTCTCCTTTGTTATTTCAAAAGGGTGCTTAACGGGGGCAAGGTACGGATAACTCCCAAGCAGGCTCTGATGGGCGTAACTGTGCGGGTGAACAGAAAGGTCAAGGTGTGCACTTTGCAGAGGTCGCAAGAATAGCGGGTGACGGAAGACGAGCGAGCTTCTAGCACTCTCCCCTCAACACCTCATTGGTTGGCAGCCTCAAAAGCGGTGCCAGTTTCCTTATCCTTTTGGTGTCCGCAGAAGTGCTTACTACAAAGCTTGGAAAACGGTACCTGGCGCACGTTAACACGTCTTTTTTTTTTTGGCCTACCGTTTTAATTTCAGCGGTATTCACATCAAACTTCATTCGTGCTGGCACGAAAAACAGGCACTACTCCCGTGCATTCTTTCCTTCTTTCTTTCTTTCCTTCTTTCTTTCTTTCTTTCCTTTTTTCTTTCCCTTCTTCTTGAGCTGCTGATGGCCGTGAGCTGCATCTTTTTTAGTCTTTTTCTACAACCGTGCCTCTGCTGTCTGTTCCACGCGTGCCAGCGCTTCTAACAAACGATCGCTCCCTCCCGCCTCCTTGGCTCTGGCTGCTCTCCCCACCCTCTACGTCCTCATTTGCGGGTTCCCCCCACTCACCTTGACTCAATGGGTTATTTTTGGGGCTGCATACCTCCGGCATCATGGCCCTCTCCTTTCCTCTGCCTCCCTCGCTACCTCCACTTTGCTCGCAAATCGTCGACGACGTGGCTCCTTCCGGCGCACTCGAGATTCCAGAGGGCTCTCCTTCGGAAGGTGTCTTGTTGGGCAGCTGTGTGCTTTCTTTTTGTCTTTACAACCCAACTCACTAGAGTGCACAGCCACCGCACTGCACTCGTTACGCACCGTCCTGTCGCCGACGATTTCGAGGCCTTTTGCCCCATTTGTTGCGGTGACTTCACGAGTGTTGTGTCGTGCGCACCTAACGCGCTTCATCGGCGTGGGACGGTGCGTGCCTGTATTTTTGTGCTCTTTGGACGGGCTCGAAACTTGTTCGAGGAGCCAAGTATGTGACGCCGTTGAGGATTACGGCTAGCCCCCATCCTTCGGCATGCTGAACGGAGGCGGGCAGTTTTGCAAGAAGACCATGGGTAGGCCAATCTTTCTCTGTCTGTTTTTGTTCTTTTTTCATTTCTGGTTAACCCTCGTAGCCCGTGTCCATCACTCCCCACGTTTGACTTCAGTCATTCTTTAGTTGCACCCCTCCTGTCCATTCACTATTACTAAAAATAGATTCATGCCAATAGAGGCAGCTGTCTTCTTCTTTGTTTACTTCCCCCCGCAATGCTCTTGATCCTGACACATTTCCATCTTCAACATAGTTGATGTGCTTTGTGTGATTTAGTTTATTAGTTTTTTGTGACAGCCTAAAACTTGAGAGAACACTTCTGGCATTCCCTATCACCATGCAGTTGAGATTGTGGTACCCCACATTGTTCATCGCTGTGTTTTTCTCGCATAGTTGATGCATTTGGTGCAACGTTGGCATCGTGTAGTGTTTCTTCAGCTTGACCGTTTGTCTTGCTGATGGAGAGCGTGCATGCTTCAACATTTGTCACGCTGCCGTCTGATTGCCTGGTATAAAATGGTGGCTCACAGCGGCTATCTGGTGCCAGATCTGTCTTGGCACTGGGCCGGTCTCCTCGGTTTTGCGCATCGTCACCTCATTTCTCGCTCTCAACAATCCGTAGCTTGAGAAGTGCTTCATCATCTCCGGTGTAATTCTGAATCCGTCTGTTTTCTCGGTGTTTAATGTAGCAATTGACGGTACTGTTTGTAGCTTTTTCTACGAATGAAAAACTTGACCGTCTCGCAAGTTAGTAAATAGTTTTGATAGTTAGGTATGGGACTGAATCATTTATAATGTGTGAACAAGCTTGTTCATAAAGCAGTTTGGAAAAACAGATCTATGGCTAGCTTTGTGCAAGTTTCTTGTGCAAGTTTCAGTCGATAAAGTTCTACATCACTCGGTGTTAAGAATGTCGGAAGCTAGAAGGCTCAGGTAATTTAATCACTAGAATACACTTACGAATGTGTGATCTACAATATCTAGCGAAAACTAGTCGCATAAATGTGAAAGTACGGCTCGATGACGATGACTTGCCAGACCACAATGACCATTTGCCGCAATTCTGCATTAGCTCATTTCTGCTTGGCCTCTGCTTTTTCTCTTGGCCTCTGCAGGTCACTGCTTTAGCTACCCATCCAGCTTATTCGTGTAGTTTAGCACACATAACCTTGGAATCATTTGTAGTGGTGTGTGAATATTCAAAATTTTCAAATAACGAATCAAATAGGGCTCTATCCGATTGGGCATTCGAATCAAATAATGCATATTGAAAGTATTAAAAAAGTATTTTTTAAATAATTATCGTGCAATCAGCACCGACGGAGGAACCCCGAAGGAACAATATGTTAAAAAAGGAAAGGCATTGTTTTTCGTGTTTCATTTATTTATTGAATAGCCAAGATTGGCACTATATCGACCCTAAATTAATCCTTGGGTAAAGGTGTTGTTTTAAACTTCAGTTTTACTATGTGAAAGTGTCCTCGCTCCACTCTCATAATCATGGAAGTCACTGTAATGTTGATTCATGGTATATTGTTTAACATTTATCTCTCGGTCATATGTAAGAGCTGGTGACAAAAGACCACATTTAATACCCAAGTAGTGGCTCTATTTCAGCATGTAGCTACAAGATATCTCAAAGGCTGTAGCCACTGCTGTATGCAAACTTGGCTCATTTTACGTAATTGAGGTATTTTCATTGGTTAAATATAATCCTGACATTTCTTTTTTGTTGTCGAAGTTTGTAAATACTTGTGTCAAGCGCAAGCTTTTGGACCTGTTGGGCTATGTTGCGGATAGCTGCTGTACTGTACAAGTATTATTCGATTCAATTTGTATTTGGTTCGGTTTCAAAAATTAATTTTTCGCACACCCCTAACCATTTGGCCTCTTGTGCTTCAGTGATTTATTGTTCGCGACTCCTTCCATGTCTGCGTATTGCAGCTTTTCTTGCAGTTCATATCCATATTTTTTTTGTACATAAAAAAAAAGCTCTCTCACATGTTGCCTCTAAAAGTTTGTAAAGCTCTAGCTTTTGTTTTACTTCAGCCCTAGAAATTTCTCCTCTGGCTCGTCTTTCTTTTTTTTATGCGGTTTACTGTTTTCAGCATGAACCGTATTTATTGCTTTAAAGAAGGCAGTGCTTCTTACAAAGTCGGAAAAGTTGATTTTGCCATCAGGTCCCTTCCTCCTTTTATCCTTCATCTGATCTTTCGTTGTCATTGCCATTGTGAGAAACCACGTTGTAATTGCACACCTATCAAGTCTCCTGGATTTTCCTGGAGACTCCGCGATTTCGACCAGCTCTCTTGTTTGTAAAATCCGAGAGACTCTGCGATTTCGACCAGCTCTCTTGTTTGTACGGTTGTTCGGAAAGACCTCCCAGAAATCGAAATTTCTGTGCGTGATCCAGCCACATTAAAAAAATTGCAGCTCAAATCAATGCAGGCTTTTTGACAACCCATCGCATTTTATTGGACACGAATTTAGGAGACGTCGATCTTATGTACAGTAGACCTTCATTGATGCGAAATCGGCATATACGAATTCGTGAGATTCCCCTGCAGAATTCTACTATGTCCATTGGGCCAAGATTCAGATGTTCAGAACACTTTTTTTCCATTGCGGCAGGTCGTATGAACTTCAGTAGCAAAACCGTCAAATATAGGCCGAGAGCAGCGTATCCGAAGCTTCGGGAGGACACGCGCGGCCAGCGCACGCACTGTGGGAACTGCGGTTATCGTTTGCCACAACCGCTGTGGACAAAACCACAGTCTCTCTTGACACGCCCACATATGGCAATGACGAACTCCGAAAATGCATGTGCATCCAGTGCTCAACCAGTCAGTGACGCTGCTTTCCACAAATGCAGATGCGATTGTAGATAGCTGAAAAACTACTTGGTTTTGAAGGCACATAGAGAGGCAGTGCGCGCGGGTTGAAAACGGAGCTGCCATTTTCCACAATCGCCACACGCGAAACAGTGGCCACAGTGATGCGAATATCAGGTAGAATAAAGTCAATAAAGAGGTAAAAAGGAGGCTAGAAGCGTGCTGGCGTTCCTGTTCAAGGTTAGTTTTCAGTTGGCCTCAAGCAAAGCTTTGACCCACACTCTCCCATCAGCCGGCTACATCATCTAACCCGTTCACGTGTCAAAGGAAGACATACACGACTTTTGGCAGAAATAATTTTGTTAACTGTTTTGATGCCTGAAATTTTGGCAGATACAAATATTTGAGCACCCCCTTTCAGGCAGACTTGCTTCTTCTACTGTAGTTTGGAAACCCTGCCCTCGTGTGTTCGGCCACTCCAAGCCATTATAAGACCACCACGCCAAAGTTTAGGGACCCCACCCTTTTCCCTCCACCCCATTTTGATGCTGTTTGTTGCCAGGGAAGACACAGTGCAGAGATGCAGTTGAAACATAGTTTCTAAACACTCAAACAGATGCATTGCTTACAGCGTAAGCTGAAAATAATTTGTTGGTCAGTTTATAGCTCAAAGATACTCTTGAAAGAAGCATGGTCTTTTGCACTTCTGCCAGAAGCAGACCCTTTAAAAGCACAGAACGGGCTCAAGCCCGTGTTTCCGGCATTCTGTAGTCTCACAAATCTTTAGCCTCATTCGTATCGAGGATTTGCACCGACTACACAGCCATTTGCGGCAGGTGACTGAAAAGCGACTCAAAGCAACCATTGTTCGCACCTGCATGCGAATTATAACCATCGGCACGCAGGATATATTCGTGTCTGTTTCCATTGTTATTGCTCTACCAAATTAACTTATGCCTTCTTCCTGCATGTCTGATTGGTTCAGAGGTTTGTGACTGCAGTTGCCAGACGGAAAAAATCGAGTAGCGAACGACTGTTCCAAAGTAGTAGCTCTGCAACGGGACTGGTTGTGCGACCAGTGTTAGTCACAGGTGAACTAGCCTGAAGTGAGCTGGCTCCTTTATTTAGTCGCGCATTCACACTGACCATATTGCTCTCTTGTGTTTTTGTTTTTATTATTTTATTTGGACTCTTTTTGTGTTGCGACCCCAGTAGTAGCACAGCGCGCTGGGGGGTCCCCGCCTCTTTTGGGTAAATCTCCTCACGGTCCCTGCTTCTCTCTGCCCCGGCATGGCGGCGCTTGCAGGGGAAACTGTGACCCCACCCTCCCCACCGCTCCCTTCCTCCTCTCCCCCCCAAGCCAATGGCGCGGTTGTGTCCCCTGATGAGTCGTCGGAACCTGATAGCACGTCTGTGATAGCATCTGACCCCGCTTCCACCGGGGACGAAGCGGCAGCGGCGCCCTCCTCCGAGACGGAAAACTCCACGACAGGTAGGTGGTGACATCCGCTGCAAGCCATGGCTGCTGAAGTGGTTGGTGGGACAAAAGGTGCGGGACAATGCCCGCCCGTAAATGAAACACGTGTCCTTTTAGTATTGCTCTCTGTGAGTTTACATTGTTAACTTGAACATGGGCTGAGAGGGGTCGCATGACTACCAACTGTGGTGGCCCTAACGGCTAGGTCATTGCATCGCCAAGCACAAGACCTTGTGTTTTTCGTGCACATCTTGTTGGTCTGCGTACCGTACCAATCAAATTCTTTTTAACCCTTTGCGGCCCAAAGTCATTACCGACTGTTTCGTTTCAAACGTAACTAAAAACAAGTTTTCCTCACTCATTTGTGAATCAACCACAGAAGAACGTGTTAAGCAGTGCCTGACCGCTTACTGCTGTAGCTCTGTTGCGTTATCGGTAAGGGCCTGACAGTGGACCTCAAAAGATTAAAGAAAACCTTGGCTAAAATTAGCTTTGACAGTCTTTGCTGATACTCTTTGCTGTGTCCCAGTCATATTTTGTGGCGTACTTTATTCATTCAGTGTAGCTCTTCCAAGTTTTCATGTGTATATGTTATGTCTATCTGTTATAGGCTAAGAAATAGCCTGAGATACATCTTCGATGGCTTGTCCACTTTGTTATGACTCGTGAAACGCAGCAGCCGTTAACCGTTCTGTGCAGCGTGTTGTCACAGCTTTTAGGAATTGCCTCACGGTCGGCGCACTTGTGAGAGCCAGTAACTAGCGCTGCTTCTTGGATTTGTTGTGTGCTCACTGATTGTGCACTGTTCATTGAATAGAACTTTATTGATTCTCTGTGTCTGTACTGGTACTAAGTTCAATTTGTGTTCGTCATAGCATGGTTGGCCTAATATGTAATTGTACTGCAGGTACATAGAGCCAGTCACAACAATGTTCTATGTTGTTTCTTTTCCGGGGTCATAGTGTTGCCTGGGAGACTAAAGGCCTCTTCCCAGGTTTCAAAATTAGTTTTTAACTTGTCACCTATTGCAGTGCAAAGTTACACATTGCTACGAATTGCACGTCACTGTTCTTTCCATTCCGTAAGCAGTATGTACAGATGCACACTCGTTATGTCATGACTGGTGGCTTTCCTATGGGCACAAGCTTTCACGAGTCAATCCTACTGTCACCCGGAGTGTGTCACGAAGTTAATTCGACATCGTCGACTACGATCAAGCCCAAATGCTACAAACCTCACCGCTGAACATGTCAAACACTGTATTCAATATGTCAAACACTGTGAGCTGTAATGAGTAAACCGGCGAGGTTTACGGCAGACACAAGGACGTCGTCGAGGCATGCCGCAAACCTCACTGGGTGCGACAAGTTATCATGCATGTGTGTTGCCACCTCGTGTGTATCCCGCCACGTGCGATCCTGCATCTTGAAGTGTGCTTCTGCGCTTCTGTGCTCATTCCCAGCAGTACGCTTTGACCATTGCCACTTGTCTGTGGGTGTTTTCTATCTCGCATTTGCTTTCTCTGTGCTGTAAGAATGGTTCGGCGTTGTGGGTCGCCACCACAAGCGTGCCACACTTTCGATGTTTTGCTCTTCAGCTGGCAATGCCACAGAAGTTAAAGGTGTGCAGTGATGAACATACAAAATGTGGACAGGAATATACAAAGTAAAGCAGTTGTCAAGAGCGACAATGCGGGAACACCTCCAATCGCATATTATGTGGTTGCCAAGGGTTATTTAGGCCTCAACATATACCATCAAGCGTACTAAGAACAGAATACAGTCCTATCCCTTTATAAGACGCTAATATAAGAGGCAAATGGGTATGTGAGACACCAGTGTGCCTACAGTAAAACATGGATTGATAAGAAAAAGCATACAAGATACCCTGGTTATAAGGGGCTTTAAAAAAAAAAAAATTGCTAGCCGGAGCATGCCTCTGATAAAGGGGTTCAACTGCAATTCATTTTAGGATTCCTTTAAATCATTTACATTTCATGTTCACGACTGTACACATTTTGCTGCCAACGATTAAAGGGGCCCTGAAACACCTTTTCAAGTAACCATGGAATGAATTCACTAGAAGAGCTTATTGCCTCACGAATTCAATGCGGCGAAAAATTTTAGAATTCGTCCAGTGCGAGTGGAGTTCCAAAGGTTTGTCGCATGCTGCAATTGCATTCTCTCTGCTCTCGTCCCAACGAAAGCGCTGGAAGCTAAGCAAGGAGGGATCGCAGAGCCACAAAAAAATGTCACGTGTGCCTCATGACCTTGAGCACCTTTTTTTGTTGACCGAATGCGCCGCTTTTTCGGTGCGATCGGGCGGGCACGCCTGGACAAGTAGCAATCTCGCGCGGCGATCTCTGCAACGAGTGAGCTTGCCATGTACAAAGCAGCCAATGGCTGATAGATGGGCTTGCTACGTGTGATTTTGGGGCATATTCCGTGATTTGTCGAGAGAAGAGAAAGCAAGTTTTCAGCTGACTTAGATAATTTATTGCGAAGTCCAGGCCACGTGCTGCGCTGTAATATTTGGCTCGGGTGTTGTCGAGAGCCTCTATTACTGATCGGCAGCATTTTCTGACCATGCTGAAAAAGTGTTGCAGGGCCCTTTTAAGGCCAACCACATTTCGTAGCGTGTGAAAGAGTCATGAGCACATGTCTCAATTGTTACAGGAGAGACATTGTAAACCCGACGATACTTGCAGTCTTGCAAATTGAGTTGACAGGCTTATGCAATCGTAGGCCACAGCATATTGTTACAGCAACATGAGGTGCTGCATGCCGAATGCATAGGGAGCGTCGGAATTATCGGTGGCGCATATCGGCTAACCTCGCATCGCTTGTATGTGATGTAGTCATTTGATTGAAAGCTTGTAAAATGGGAAAGAAAACTGAATCGCATACCAGGGAGGAATGAGGCTGTGAGCATGTAACTTGTGTAGCTTCAATGGCGTTGCCTGCCGAATGCTAAACAAAGTAGAAACTTTTCTGGCACTTCTAAGCACAGCATTTACATTCACAAAAGCTTTCAGAAAGGATAGCAGCTGTTGGTTGGTTCATCGCATATTAGTACTTCCCTTGATTGCTACAGCCACCAGAATTTGCGTAATCGGGGATTACCTAAATAGACACTAAAGAGATCATTAATGTTCATTGGCTACTTAGCCTCTTACTATATAAAAGGAAGGCATACAATAAAAGAGGCTTCAAAGTGGCGATTCCTACTTCATCATCGCCCGCATTACCTTGCCACTCTGATATCTTTAGTTAAGGCACAGTGAATTGTTAATTGCTGAAAATAAACTTAATTGTAAACCTAAACTTGAAAGATTGAACCTGATGACTCTTCTTACCAAATTGTGATTGGTATGTGAGCATGACGAAGTATTTCAATACATTTTTTCATAATTGGGCCTTATTGTTAAATTACTCAGTATTCAAAAAATTTATCTATGGGCTTCCTTTCACCTTGTCAGCTCATTACAAGACTGATGAAAATGTACTTCATTAAAGAATGCTTTGTCGGCCAGTGCCGATTTCCTTTCTTTTTAGTGCCTCTTCAAATAATTCATGGCATAATTCTTTTTCATTGGGTGCACATGACTGACTGATTGACTGGTGTGCTTCTTCCTCGCCTGCTTCCTTCCCCCCTTTTTTTCTTCTTCCGCTGCTCACCACCACCGTGTCTGTGGGTGTGCGTGTGAATGTGCGGCCGCCACCCCCCGCATGGTGTGCGCCCCTTCCTCACAAACACCACACGCCGCCGAACAGCACCTCCGATCCTGCTGGACATGAGCTCTCTGCACCTGTCCCCCGTGGGCCACAGTGGCGGCATGAGTGGCGGCAGCGGTGGTGGGGGGGAGCCCCCTTCCCTGGAACTCCTGACCCTCTCGGCACTGCCAGAGCCTCCTATAGCAGTGAACGAGATCGGACCCATCCCGCCCCCACCAATGTTCTCCAACCCGTCGCCCACGTTAGGGCTGCGGTTCGCCGAAGGTTAGTCTTGAATGGCAACGTCTGGGCAGGCGTTGGAGGTGTTGAAGGGGCCGGTAACCACTATTGGGGCTGACCGTAGGCGTCTTGAGTTTGTGCATGCGTTTCTAGGCGATGGCGCGCACCTGACTAAAGGCTTGTATGCCACGTAGGTACACTGTAAAAACAATGACACCTAGCACCGGAACTGAAAAAGTCAACCTGACTACGCCCACTGCATGGCAAAGGTCTCTCCCATGTTTCGCCAGTCAACTCGGTTTTGTGCTTTCTGTTGTTGTTATAACTGCAGCTATCTTGACATAGATGGAATAATCTGATGTTGCTGAAGAGATGTTACAACTTTCCTATGGGATTTTTTTTTTGCTATTTTAAAAGTTGATTAAGCAGACTTTGTTAACCAGCTTATCGAATACAGTTTTATTACCATAGATGCAATACTCTGACATCTCAAAACAAGTGCTACAATTTTAGTAGAGAAGATTTATTGATAGAGTTGATGAAAAAAGTGATGCAGCTTTTGTGAATTGCCCAGCTTGGCAGATTGAAGAAATATCCTGGTACGCTCCACACTGCTCTGAATAATAGTGAGCCAATTCGCCATGCCTAGCACATACATTTTGTTTTGTTGATCCTAGGTACAAATTAGTTGAAGCACCCTGTATAAAGCACATAGCTATATACAATATACAATACTCTTTTGCTAAGCTGAACCAGGAAAATATGTTTTGTTCAACAGTAGGTTCGTTTACAGAGAGTTGAACAAGGGTTTAGAATCCAAGTATTAAACCAATAATGTTAGAGACAGCTGTTACATTTAAGCAGAAGTTTTGTTTGAGAAATTTTCATTTACTACGGGTCCACTGTACATTGATAAAGGGGAAGTATAAGTCTTTGGTGACGATCGTCCAAGTTCCCGCTTCCGTTGCAGCGATCCTCATCCTAGCTCTCCGTTGTTGCACCTTCTTCTCTCGTCTCAAACGCAGTGGCCTCGAGCCTAAACCTGAGGTTTGCCGCCATGGCGGAGCGCAACCGGCAGATGGCGGCCGCCGCTGCGTCGCAAGAAGGGTCTCCCACAGCACCCCCGACGCAGCAGCAACCGCCACGGCAGCAGACGCCCCTGCCGCCGCGCCGGTTGGTACCCCCCGAGGGCGACGACTCGGACGACTCGGGGGTTACGGGCGACATCTGCGAGGCGACTGTGCCCGCCCGGACAACAGCCTCGCCGGCTGGAGGAGATGGTGGGGGCGGAGGACCCCTCGTAGAGGAGATCCCGGCCAAGGAGCCTCCACGGAGTTCCGCCCTGCCCCGCAAGAGCGCACTCAAGAAGCAGCAGGTCAACGGGGCCCACGCGACACAGCAGCAGCTGACGGCGGCACAAGCCAGGTGATGATTACGTCCGGAGGGGAGGGTCAATGCACTTGCGTAAAGCTCTTCCATTTGGGTTCAAGCACCTCAGATTGGCAAGATTTAGCACCCACACAAGCACGAACATAAGGCAGCAAAACAAACCAATATTTTTTTTATTGTGTCTCTTTGTTTTGTGCTAAATACTGCATTCCATAATGAATTCCTACCAGCTCACTCGGGTTTCTTTTGAATTCAAAAGTTCAGTTACAAAGACATGGCCCATTATTTTATAGTGGAAAGCAGAGGAAAGATTGATCAGGCTGAAAAATGTGCTCTATGCCTTGTTGCACTAGTGAACGTACAGAGAAGCTTAGGAGATTCTTTAGCCGTTTCCTTGTTGTGCCCTCTTAATGTAGCTTTTTGCCCCTTGGCATCATATCTTCTCGGTCTTTCCTTGAATGTCATGTGTATATAAAAGCTTTTGTAAAAGAACCGGCACAGTTGAATCAAAATGGGGCCAAAGAACACTATATCTGTTGGCCACAGTCCTATTTTGAATTTATGGATCGGCTGATTCTGTTTGTCCATCGGTTCAGCTACAATGTAGGTTTACACTGGCGAGTGCATCGATGTCGAGCAACAGACTTGCTAAGGTGCACTCTCCCTGCCGGATATGAACGTCTTGTGACCAACATACAGGTTGCGGCCAACGCGGATTCACCTGAGCCCCAGTGGCGCCCAGAGTCCCCTGCCTCCCGGGTTGCAACTGCACGAGGGCAGCAACAAGGAGAACCACTGGCCCCCTCCACCCCCGTCCGCTGGAGGTGACAACCACTCGGACTCGGACGAGGACGGTCCAATCAACTGGCGCGACTACTACGGCGACGACGAGCAAGGTGTGTTACCGACTACGAGCAGCCGCTACCTGAAAGTCTTGCATACCTTAGAAGTGTGACAGCTTGGGCTAGTTGGTGTGACATGACGATAATTATAGTGCGAGAATAGAACGACGACACAGAGATGACACAGACACATGTCCTTCTTGTCTCTGTGACGTCGATCTGTTCTCGCGCTATGACTATTGTCTTACAAACCCTTTACCGCTTCTACACTGTAGACTTGTCTTTAAAGAAGAATCAAAAGGACCGTCGCAAGTTCTTTCATCGTATCGGAAGTTCCGCTTCGCAAAAGAGTGCCTCACTAAGCCACGTTTGACCCTGCAGGTCGCCTGGCCGCCAAGATAGCACGCAAGGACTCGCTGGCCCTCAAGCTTTCCCAGCGGCCCGACCGGCAGGAGCTCATCGACAAAAACATCCTGCAGATGCAGTCTGATCGCGAACGGCAGGAGTCGCGGGAGGCGGTTGGAAACAAATTAACAAGGTGCGCCACTGATACTCTGTACATTTTTTTGTTTTTGTTGCTTGCTAATGCAGTGGTATTAATTTAATTACTCCATGTTTTGTTTGATGCCGTATGCTGCTGTTTTTACATTACAGTCGAACAAGTTTGAGCGAACTCGGAGGGGTCGGGAGAAGAGGTCGTTATATTCGCAGTTATCTGTATAGGGACTTTCCTTCAAAAACGTGCTCTTATCGAGCAGTCCGCTATTTCTTTGCAGATTTCTATTGAAAAGTGCTAAAAACCTCTCCAGTGACAAGTTGAGCCTTTTACGTTGTGACACTGCTGCATTTAAGTAATCCTTTTCAATGCACTGACACCATTTCATTGAAGCATGATACTGCCACATTGAGCCGATTATTCCTGGCTAGTTATGTGCAGCATGTTGCCTACTTTGCTCGGGCCATCACTGTCGGGCTGCTTGATGTATAATGCGCATTTATGCTCTAATTGTGCCCGCTTCACTTCGGATCGTGCATGAGTGCAGCAAGTAGCCTGTTTTTTCAACGTGGTAAAGACAAGCACTTTGCAAGCAATGCACACTCTACGTCCGCGTTGCTACGCCGGTCCTGCACGACAAGGTGTGGCACGTTTAGGATGTCGCCTAATGAAACACTCCGTGTACACTCGCTGTCAGTGCATCAACGTTCCTCGGTGCTCGTGCCGCTTACACAAGCAGTTGAGTTACTTTCGTTTCTAGAAAATGGCGTGCAATTTATCTCGCACGGCGCAGCAGCGGCGAAGTTGCAAACCACAGTATTGCGTGCTTGTATACTCCATTACTGCATGTACCGCCGTCAATCCGAACAGTTCACACCACACATGCAGCCGAGTGGATAGCTGCGGATATCTGTGACAAAGTTGTCAGCAATAAGCCATAATTTCATGAGTATCGCCGGCCAGCACACCTTTGATATCTTCCAATGCTTATTTTCGAAGGTCTCACTGCCGTCGCACAGTGATCTTTATCAATGAGTGACTGGTCTGTCCGTTACTGAAAAGACTAAAAACATTTCGCAGCACATGTCCAGGCACTGACCATCTATGCGACGAAAATTCACCTCTCTCGTCGCTTATTTCATTCTCACAGAATACATTGCGCTCAGTAGCTTTGGATGCAAGTTGGCGAAGTGTAAGCAAATGTCTTCATTGATGGGCAAGATCCAAGATACTGTCGCTTATTTACACTTGGGGCAACATGTGGCACTCGACGTAAGCACCGCTGGCTGGCGGCACGTTATCTTTGGTGCCCCGTCAGAGTTTTTCCAAGTGCAACGACCGCGTATGCCAGTGCAGAAGATTATTTATAGTACTCATTACCACGTGGGGGTTGATTGGGATTGTCGTTTTGGAGTTGAAGAACAGCAAAAAGTAGCAGATAAGACCATTATACTGTACGTTATATTGTGCACCATCTTGAGATTACACCAATGTTATGGTAATGTTCTGTGTCGTGTATACCATGCAAAAATGCCAATTTATTTGTCAACACTTACACTTAAGCCGGAGGAGTGAGTGTATTGGTGGCTATACACTTCTCTTTAACCACATTAGTTATACCCGGTGCCTTGGGTCTAATGATTTGGACTCTTCTTTTTGGGTGACTGTTTTGTGCTGAACGTCATGCAAATCAAACCTTTGACACTTAAGCTTATGAAATTAATATGTTCTCTTTTTTTCTTTGCCTGCTTACAGGAGGCTAAGTTTGCGTCCTACGCCTGAAGAGCTAGAACAAAGGAATATTCTCAAGCGTGAGTTGCTTCCTTTTTTTAGTCACTTTGTTAGACGGGTAGTGTTTTGTTGCTCAAGACGTGTGTATAACTGCGCTGCTTGTCCAGGTCTAAACTTTGGTTTCAACTTTTCAGTCCAGACTGCCGAAGAGCTCAAGAAGGAAAAGGAGCAGAAGAAGAAAGTATTAATACGGAAGGTAAGTGGCACACTGGCTTTCTATAATTATTATTCCATCTTTAAATATCTTTTGAAACTGTCACATCCTTGTCGAACCGTAGGTCTAAGGAAAATGGGTTTTGTGATAGAAACTTGTGCGGAGATGTGCTATGGCCGAGCAAACGTATATCAATCCCACCTAAGACGAATTATGCACATGAAACTGTTGTAGAAACCTCTTGAAATATTATTGATATATAAAACATTTGAGACGACGTCAGGTACGGTATTTATGCGATTTTATGTCGACTCGAATGTAGGTGAACCCCCCTAAATTGGCACGTCAAGAAAAGAAAAAAAGAGCAGCACGAGCACATTTCAATAAAATTTATTTGCGTTGTCTGCAAAAAAAAAAAAAAAACAGTAGAATTTTGGTGGGTCATGGTTCCTTCACAGTAGTGCTTGAAAGCTGTGCAGAAAAGCTAGCTTTGTGGGAATGCGGTGGGGGGGGGGGGGGGGGATCATTTTCACGAAGACTTTACAGCTGAAACTGGTTTTTGATTCTTGGTTGGCCGCCCAAATTTGGATTTCAAATAATACAAAAGGGGTTGACCTACAATTGTGTAAGTCTGAAACTGCAGTGCAATTGTCGTATTTACAACAAAGTACAAACCAAAGACAGAACACCCAACGAGAATGGTAATGATAATTACGTTGATTTGTATGCATTGGTGAAGACGACAAACTATACACATTGTGTGCTCACAGACATTTTATATATAATGTAACCTGTATAGTGAGCCTTATGATCCCCTTCAGATTCGATACCTCCTAGAATCTACTGGGATAGGGGTTCGTGCCTATAGCAGTAGCCATGGTCGTAGTGGTAGTAGTGGTAGTTGTAGTGTTTGCTGCATTTCATGTGCAGTCGCTACAGCTGCATAGTTCCGTGTATTACTTCGGTGTATATCGTGCATCTAGCAATCTAGTGTCCTTCACGATTACTTGATGCATGTGTCCTGAAAAAACATCGTTTTCCTCCATCATCCAAACTTTAAATGCTAATGCCTTCAATGATTCAAACATCGTTGAATTTTTTTTTTTTTTCGTGTGTGAAATTGTTTTAAAAAAAAAAAATGTTACTGAAGTACTAATGTCTTGCTAGTGGCGGAATGTCTTAAGTTTTGGTATGAGTTCTTACACACAAGAGCTTCACGATTTCGCATAGAATCAATTCATCAATCTTTATTTCCAACATTTCTTTACAAGTTGTTGGGGGTCCTTCAGGGGAAAAGTTGTTGCGAACAGGTTGAGAGTATTATAGACAGCATAGTATACAAGTGTACATGGGTTGTCTTAATGAAAAACACATAAGAAATGAGCTTGTGTACAACAGCGGTCATCTGAGTTATAGAAAAAGCAAAAAGCAGTAGAACAATGCAAGTTCATGTCAGAACCAAACTAGAAGTAAATACCATAAGTATATTGGGATAGAAAGTGATAATTTCAGCAATTGTTCCACAGGTCTAAATACTTGTTCTCGCACACAGGCATCATGGATCATTAAAAAACAAAAAAAAAGTAATTTATTTCCGAGTTAAGGCATGATCATCAGTACCTTAATTTTCACACCTATTGAAAAGGGAAGGAACTTTGTAGACTGGTGACTTAGACTAGTGAATCCTTAGGTAATTAATGTGCCTTTTTCGGACAAGCCATTTTTCATGAATGGTTGAACACCTTGTTCAGCATGCTCTAGTTGTCGAACTAGTTCGGATAGTGGGAACGATGCGAACTAGTAGTTTGTGAGAAATACATACCACACTGCAAAAATACTTGCAGAGACATGCGTTTGGAATTTCGTTTTACCTAGAGTGCTGGTCCTTGGTGATGTATTTTGATGCAGAATTCGCATCTGGGCTTTGAAATTTTCTCGCAGTCGAGAAAAAAATGATTTAGGGCATGCCATTTTAGAGCGAACAATGTTTGCCTTCAAAAGTGAACAACCTGGCACAGCTTTTGTCAGTTTTAAAAACCCACCACAATGTAGTATATAGGTTATGGTGCTCAAATGGTGAGCCGAAGGTTGCGGGATTGAGTACCATCTGTGGCAGCCACATTTCAATGGAAGCAAATCTTAAAGCACGTGTCCTTAGATTTAGGCGTACTGCCTGTGTCAAATGAAACCCGAACAGCGGCAAGCCTTCGCGATGGTGTAGTGTGTGCCATCTAGTTCTCACTATTGATAGGCGTGCACATCCTGTTTGGTAGCTCTGCGCACATATGCATGCCTGTTCGTGACGATTAGTGTACAGCGTGCAACTATTGCGAAGGCTTGCCGCTGCTCGGGCTTCATTTGTCGCTGACGGTTCATTAAAGAACCCCGGCTAGTCTAAATTTCTAGAGCCCTCCACTACAGCATTTCTCATAATCTCATCGCTGTTGTGGGACGCAAAACGCCGGGAATTATTATATACTCTCGGCTTTAGAAGCACCTTTGTTTTGCCTCCGGCAGTTGAGCTTCCGGCCCACCATTGAGGAACTGAAGGAGCGAAAGATCATTCGCTTCAACGACTACGTCGAGGTGACGCAGGCACAAGACTACGACCGCAGGGCCGACAAGCCGTGGACCAGGTTGACGCCGAAAGATAAGGTAATAGGGCATTTTGGCCCTGCCACGGTGGTCTAGGGGCTAAGGTACTCGGCTACTGACGCGCAGGTCGCGGGATCGAATCCCGGCTGTGGCGGCTGCATTTCCGATGGAGGCGGAAATGTTGTAGGCCTGTGTACTCGGATTTGGGTGCACGTTGAAGAACCCCAGGCGGTCGAAATTTCAGAAGCCCTCCACTACAGCGCCTCTCATAATCATATAGTGGTTTTGGGACGTTAAACTCTACATATCAATCAATTAATAGGGCATTTTGTCAGAACTTGAGAAACAGCTAAGACTGGATTGTGTAGCACTGTTGAATTTTACACTGCTTTGCTGAAAGCTGATTGTTGTTACTACAAAGTTGCGCTTTCAATGGAAATACCCTCATATCCGTGAATCATGGCTTCAAGACATGTAACTGTTCTCTCTCTCTCTCTCTCTCTCTCTCTCTCTCTCTCTCTCTCTCTCTCTCTCTCTTTTCTTCCGGGTGTCTGTTCTTGGCTGGCTAAACAGTGTTTGAGTTAACTCAATGCAAGACTCAAACCATCGCATATCAGAAGCTTCTCGGCTGTTATCACCAATTCAGTTCAGACAGCAATTACAATGCAAAGAACCAATATACTACGATTCTTGCAAAAAGCTGGCACATTTCATTCATATGTCGGATGTTTAAGACCATGCCCACCTTTGTCATAATATTTATACCTTGTAGATTGCTTATAATGTAAGTCAAGGAAGTTGAAAAAATTCACACTGCGTGTCCTTTATAACGCATTTTTTGGTCACCAGCAATGAGAGGCGCGCCTTTTTTTACACGGTTTAAAGACTCCACTAATGCCAGGCGACAGGAGCTCAACAATGCATGTGCTTGGACTGTCGGATGGCAACTACGCCACGGCAAACGACACACAACTCGTGCAAAAAAGCAAAAGAAAGAAATCGGGGAAGAAAAAAAAGTACACATCCGGATTGGATGCTGCCATAGTGATGCATTTGCCCTTTCGCAATGACATCTTTTGTTCATGCTCGCGTGGCACCGGCTCCCTTGGCACCATACCATGCAAAAGTGCGATGGTTTTTATCTGGCCAATGCAGGAGTGACAAGTTGGCGTCATTTCGATGAAGAATACACACTTGCAAGCGTTGCAGTGCGCAAAGGCTCGGCAGCGACCGGCACGTTCTTACACTTGCCGAGTACAGTCGTCTTACACTAGCGGTAACAGTACTAAACCGTTAAGTCACACATGCTTCCGAGCAGACGGTCCAAGATTAATATGTTTATCATTGGTGGATCTGTCCCAATGATATGCCAGCATGTTTGTTGATAGCCGTTATCGCACTCCCCTGTGTATTTCGGTGCAGGCATCCCAGCCTTTAGCCCCGGCTTTCTCCTTTGTGTGAAAGGAAATAAAACTTCACTTCATTGTAGTAGTACTCGTGCCGAAGTCGCAGTAATCACTGCATGGTCTACTGTTGATGCACTTATCGTAAAGGCATAAAATCAGAAGTGCTTTACTGTAATATATGTGAACGCATACGAAAAGTTTGAATATTCAAGTTACTTAGAATATGCAAACTTTTCAAATATCTCGTTATTAAATCTAATACGAATACTACGAGTGCAATGTTCGACGAATATTCTAAACTTTCAAATATTCTCACACCCCTAAATATAACTGCATGCCATTGCTGGCAAAAGAACCTCCAGTTTTACAATTACCCTGTAGTGTTTTGTTTTATTCGTGTTAATTATAGTATGCGGATGTTGGGCTAAAAAAAAAAAAATTAGATGCTTTCTCGGAGTGACTGATGCTCACTGGATGTTGCATATGGATTTTGCGCAGGCTGCCATTAGGAAAGAACTGAATGAATTCAAAAGCATGGAGATGGAGGTTCATGAAGACAGCAGGCACCTCACTAGGTATGTTATCCACACCACCCCGTGTTGCTCTCTGGCAACAGGTGGTTTTCTCCCTGCGCACTGCTAGAGTTGTGCCTGCGTTCCCGACCTGAACAAAGATGCCATTCTATGTGGTGGTCATAACAGGTCGAAGCAATTGGTAAGAAGCCGTTGCCATGGTGAAGTTTGGATGTACAGTAGAATCCTCATACAGCGGACGTCTCTGCAAACAATATACCATTTTGTACATTAATTGTACGAATCATAGTGTTATTGTCCGGAAGCTATGAAACGCGGTCACATATCTGTGGAGCGTCTACTCTTCCCAGTTTTCGCAGTTTACGATTCCGCGTTGGCGAGACAGATGTGCCTAGGAGGATTTCCGGTTCTTACCAAGTAGTACGTCGTATGTTGACAGCACTGTGGTTGGGTTTCGGTTTCGGTGTGACCTCTTTCTGCTTATTAAAAATTATTTGGGAAGTGGCTAAGCATTTCGGCTATTGGGCACATGACAAGGGTGTCTCGGGAACATAAACGTATGATTACCCTGACACGGTAAGAAAGTTGGAATGGTGGTTTAAGGGTTTTTCTAGTTTGTATTTTCAGTGTCATATGATGAGGTGCCATTATATGAAGCTTTTTCAGTTTTTCTATTTTATTGCACACCCACAGTGGTTTAGTAGCCGGTGCCGTCACTGCTGACGAATGCAAATGCTGCAGGTTCTGTTCAGTGCAAATTGTCAAAAAAACGAAATGTAGCCTTGAAAGCAGGGGCAAAAACATGCAACTAGAAATTAACCTTCTCTTGAATGCGTTCAGCGCCACCATTAGATGTGCAAATGTGCGCTGGTGAGAAACACTGAGAATTTGGGATTGTTGTTGGTTTAGCATTAAGTATCAAATTGCAGGCATGAACGGCCAGCACACAGAATGGGACTCGGCGCTGTTGCGCGTTTTACATGCTCATGTTTGATTCGCAACACTGGAACGCACATTCTTGGCCTACAGGAAAAGGGAAGTCATTCAAACTGCCAATTTGTGTGAATTTTATTGTTTCCAGGTTTCACAGGCCTTGAAGCTCATCTGCCCTCATGGTAACTGAAGAATCGCTGCCAAGGGCAAAAAAAAAAAAGGAAGGGACACGAGGTCTCGTCTAAGGTCACTTCCCACGCCTGTGTTTCCGGCGTCTGTGACTGCAGCCGAGCTGTGCCGCAACGCGATTCCGACGCCTCCCAGCTCTGGTAGACGCGCCACCTGATCACACCCATTGGGAACAAACGAGGCATTCAGCAAGGCTGCAAGGTGCCTTCGGGATTGGAGCTGTGCAGGCATCAATTAGGCTTTTAAGTGCGCCCCACCCCCAACACACTTATTCCTGCTTCGAAACCTTAACAAGGCAACCGAGAGAGCTTGTCAGCACAGGCATTGACACCTGCGAAGACTGAATTTGACATCCAGAAATTTCATAATTTCAGAATTTTGGCTGGATTTCGGGTGATTCTGCCTTTACGTGAATGGTTTGCGTACCTGTCGAGTCGTGGCTGCAGTGTGATAGCGCAGCTGTCTTACTCGCGTTGCAACCGTACGGCCACGACTTGGGACCGCTTGTCAACGCGAAGCAGTGCAGATCACCAGCCCTCTTCCTCAAGCAGTTACTCCTTTTGCGCAGAAACCCGCTGTGTAAGTGTGACCTTGGCGAGAGGCGAAGATTAGCGAGAGCTTGACAAAATTTGGAGATTGCTCTCTGAAGCCTTGCGAGAACATCGAGGCGCATGTAATTACTGGTTGGTGAAGCTTGATCGCTCTCTCAGTGGGCTCTGTACGTTGGGCTGCAGTGTCTGCGTTGCCTTTTGGGTCTCTGCAAGGCTGTCCCAATCCTTGGCTTCGAAACCAGCGGCCTGCCTCTTTTCCGAAAAGACCGGACGCAAAAAGCGTGAAAGACGGCCCAGCTTTCGCCTGCTCGCTGCACTACTCTTCCACTGGCTGCTCTGTTGGCGCACCTTGTGTTGCACTGCTGTGTTTGAGTGGCACGGTGTTGCTCCAACCCCACTCCGGGTGCTGGCATCCGTCTATGAGGACCGAAAAAACGAAACTGGAGAAGATGCTGCAGTGAGTTGTTTTTTTTTTTATCCCCCACGGTCACCAAGTGTTGCAAGTGCTCCCCCTCCCCCCCTTCCAGAGGTTGGCGGGGCGCATGAGTGGAGAGTTGTTGGATGTGCCGTTCTTCGTGAGTGCGGGCGTCTTTTCCTCGTTGTCAACTTTTCCTGGGTACCGCCGCTCCGCAGCGCAATTTTCCTCAGGCTGGACCTTTTAGTGCAAGCTGGGGCCACTGCGTCGTCAGCAATGGCTTTTGGTTTTCTTAGTTTTTTTTCTTCCTCCCTCTCTGCCTCTACGTCAAGTCCTGCACTTGCAGAGAGTGAAGAAATGAGGTGTTCTCGTTTCTTTTTTTTTTTCCCTCCCTGTTTTTTTCCATTTGCTGCATTGGACTTGTACACCGGCCATGCCGCACGACGCCTGCCCCTGCAGCCACTGAGTCACATGACAACAGCAGCACTGGTTTTCCTTGTGTTGTTGGAGACTTCTGCTGCTGCGTATGCTGTGTATGTGCGCATGTTGTGCACATGTGTGTGTGTGTGTGTGCATGTTTTTGTTCTTTCTATCTGTTGTTTGTTAGGTTTTTAACTGCGCATTGTCTTCCCCGTTGCATTCGGCCAGCATTGTTGTTTGTTGGTGTTCTCTTAATGTCTTCTGTAAATTTTACTCTCTCGTCGCGATGCGAACGCTCGCCATCGCGAGTGCTTCTCATCTGTAGGCCTTGGTTCTTCCCGCCTAAACCAAGCTGAGAGAAACTTCTTTTATCTTGCTTTTAACACATGCAAAAACCTATCAAGAGGGATGCCTCTCTGTTTGTGTTCTTTTGTTTATTTTACTCGCCTATTCCTAATATTGTTGTTCTTCTCTGGTAATTTTTAAAAGCTGCAAAATCGCGTTTGTGCCGCTCATGTTGCATACACGTTTTTCGTTAGCCATTCGCAAAGTGAACGTGTTGCGTGTGCACGTATGCTCGGGTGCACTTGTCCGTTGCGCCAAATATAGTTTGCCCGTCATCGACATCCCATCGGATTGCGCCGCGTCTTTCAGAGCAATTGCCACAAAGTTTCTGTCATTTTCTTGTCTTGCATTCACATCATTATGTCCGCACTTTATCGTTGATCATGTTTATTCATTTATCGTTGATTATGTTACAAAAATGTTGCGTTGCAAAAGGCTACCAAGGCCAAACAAGCCCCCTTGTGTTTTTCTTCTTTTGAATTTCAAACAATGCAAGTCAATTGAGCAACAGGAAAGGTAGTTGGTCATTTGTAGCTCGTGCTACACACAATTTCCTCTTTAAATGCGTCTCATTGTTCCGCGACTTCCCTTGATTGAACTTGTTTGTGCACATTTTTGTCAAATCTCAGCATGTAGACAGTTTCCGTGGCTGGAGTTCTGTGGCTGGAACACTGAATTCACCGTTTCAATAACGTTTGATAGAACTTTGCTTGGCTGGTCAAGTTTAGTTGCCGAAGTATTGTAATCACTAGTTGATAATGCTTGATGGGGTTTTGTGCAAGAGATGCCGCTGTAACGTTTTAACGGCTGCACTGTGCGCGCCACGCATGGAGCATGTGTTGCGATCGTTTGGCAGCATTGTGGTTTTTGGGACTTTCTGTGGGATATTGTGTCGCTTTGACGGAATTTGTGTTCTAGACGCACTTTATTGCTGCTGTGTGATTGAATATCTATTTTTTGATGTGCCAAATGCTGTGTCGATTCGGTAGCGTTGTTTAAACAACTATTCAAGACCAGCTTAGCATTTGCTTCATAATGCAATACAAAATCGGGCTGTCATGGTAATTATCGTTTGTTTTTCGTATTGGGACACGGTTCTAGTGTATTTTGCCTTTAAGGAAAAAAAAAATGTGATCATTATCGGGGACGTAAGAGGTGGTTGGGAAAAAAAGCCAAATGCGAATGTTCGCAAGGCAGATGGCCTCACGATGCTAAAACCCATGTGTCTTCACAGTTCACATTTTTCTCTCGTGCAAACAAGACGGGGAAAGTCTTGCATTAAAACGAGTTATAAACCTTATGTACTGTCGGGCATCTCTTTGCAGAATTTTGAGAATGCTGCAGGTAACCTTAACTGTTAGAAAAATCATTGATGCCAAGTTTTCAAATTGGCAAAACTTCTTGTGGATAGCACCGTCTACTTAATGCGTGCCGACGTTTTTGCGGATTGTTGTGGTCTGAGGGGGACAGGGGAATGGGTCATAGCTAGACTCTATGCAACGTACCCGGCATGAGCGCTTGGGAAGTAAACATCGACTCGTTGGGAACTACTTTCTCTTCGCGCATTTGTCCTTTCGCGAGGTCCCCCCCGTCTCGCGGATGACGACTCGTAGAGAACAGAAAAAACACAGGCGAGCAACGGAACAAACGTGGCCTCTTTAATTCCCGTTTTACTCTGTCTTTGATGTGGAGGGCGTGCATGCATATTCCTGTGTTGTGACGAAGCTATCGCTGCGGAGGCAAGTGATCAAGGAAGGATTGTACATAACTGTCGGGACATAGGCCTTTTTTTTTTCTTGCCACGGCACCTGTATATATCTATATATACATACATAAACACGCGTATCCATATTGTGCACGTCTCGGTGTTCCTTCGATTTATCACGTGTAATGCGCCTGCCGGCCTTGTCACATGCCAAAGCGTGCTAGGCTACGTGAAAGTTTTTTTTTTTGCCTTCTCTCTATAGATATAGCATAGAATTGTGCGAATGAATTTTACGTATATTTCAATTTGTTTGGAAAACTTTTGTTTGGCGCTGTACATAGGTTGCGAACAATGCTGTGTAAATATTGTACATGTGCAAATGAGCTTTCATTTTTGTTTTTACTTGTTTTGTTGATTATGAATTTTTTTTTCCATTTTGTTTTGTTTTTCACACACAGTGTTGACCATTTTAGGTTTCTTAGCTTGCGTGTCATCATATTTTGTCTCTAATGCAAACTGCTACTCGTGCGACGTAGTTTTTTTTACAGGCTGTGCCCTGTAGGTCGAGTGGCAGTAAAGTCTGAAAAAACTTTTACAACTAGTTACATTATAGTAAAGTGCTGACTTTGGTTGAGATGTGTGATTGCACATCAAAGGCTGAATCTGGCATTCGCTAAAGCTTCGTAAGCCATGATACACTCGTATTGAGACACTCGGAAACGCCTCTGAATTATCATACAAGCTTTACTCTTCTGTAATCTAGTTGATTCTGACTATGTGTGCCAGGTGTCTATTGAATTCTACATGCATTATCGATTATTGAACATTGCAGTAACGAGTTGCACTGAAGGAAAAGTTTTCATTATATCCACTATTAATAATAAGCATTTATATGTGTGCTACGTACTTGTATTGGCTACTTTTCTTTGGATTTACTTTAAAGTATCTGAGAATTCGCACTTTCACATGAAAGTGTTCATGAGATTTACAAGTTCATGTAAAGTTCCTTTTGTGAAATTCCACATTCACATGAGATTTGCACGGAGGTTGCAATCGAGGCAATGTTTGTACCTAACCGGTCGCTGCTATCGAACTTGCCTTTGTAAATGAACTTGTACTGTTAGCTGTTGCACTTCGTACTTGATGGGTAGTCTTGTTTCGCACATGTAATTAAGCTCTTCACAGGACTTCTAAAGTCGATCATAAGGCGTCACCTCTGGTTGCCTAGTTCTTTTTTTTTTAGCAGCAGCTATTTTGTGAGGGCAATGATGTGCAAAGAGTTTTTTATAGCTCTGTAGTCAGTCCAAAACGGTTCAGTTGATTTTGAAGTTTTCGAAGTCGGCCATAATGCCACGAGTTGCTTACTTTAATTACAGATCTATAACAGTTGCTGATGACACCCAAGCAGTTTCCGGAAATGGCCGATACTGACTGGTCTTTTTTTTTTTTTTTTTTACTTAGTCCAGTCGTCGTCCAAAGCCCAAACTCTTGCTATTTTATTTTGTCTGCCACACGAAAGGTTTTAGTGCATGTATCTTTTTTTTTTTAATAGAAATGAATCGTACTGAAGTGGCGGGTGACTGATGAAAGCCTTTGGATGTGAATAAAAAAAAAGAATATAGATGCTGTTTATGTTTTCCTTGTTTTGCTGTTTTTTTTTTCTTTTACATGCACTCCAGCCGGCATGTCACACGTTTTTCAGGTCTTTAGGAAGGAATTCGCTTGTACTTCAGCGTGCACCGTATTTTATCCAGCTTGATATTGTTCTATGCAATAAGCATTCTTTTCTTTTTTGTAAATTTTTTCTTTGTATTCACTATTCAGGGAAAAAGGTGATGCTTGAGCACTTAACCAAAAAATGGCTAATTGCTTTACTTTTCAAATTCCCATCATGCTTTCAGATAAACCAGTCCACACCAGTCCACCTTTTTCATTAAAGCCAGTGTCGATACATCTGAATCAGCGACTGAGAATTTTGAAAGTGAGCCTTTTTTTAACCACTCTGTCTTCCTGGAAATCTTTTTCAAAAATAAATGTACATGCTTCGTTCAAGATTTTCCTGTACCACCCGATACTCGACAACTTGTGTTCAAGCTACGTTCCGTTATTACAGCACTGACTATTAGCCTTTCTGACTTTCTTTCATTTAGAAATTCGATTCTCCGAATGCGTGTGCTTTGGCTTTAGATAATTGCAAGCGACCTCTTAGTGATAAACGTGGTGCTTGTTATGATGAAATAGAATTCTCTTTTCCAAAGTTTAAGACCATGCCGGCACTGTAATTGCGAATGCCTGATTTCTGTTTGGCAAACTTCGTTTCAGCTGAAAATGTGCTTCTAATACTCGCAGACAACTTGTCTCTGCAATGGAACGAAAGCTACGGAGGCGGAGCTACTGCACATGTACTCCTCCTCAGCGAAGTAGTCAGGTTCGGCTGCTGCGTTGAATGACTACTGTTTGACTAATATTGCACATCATTTCCACGTCTGCTTAGATGGCCATTTGAGAGGGAAATTCGACACAAGCACCTTCGGCGAGTCGTAGGAGGTACGGAAGGGCAACGAGTTCTCGCCTAATAACGATGATAAACCGTTTGACTACTTCACACACGCACAAACGCGAAATGGCATTCCATAAAGCAAAACAAATATGAATATCTCCTGGGTGCGTGCTGCTGCTTGTGTAAACAGCGTCGCATAAAAAATAATGTTGCTTTTGTGTGTTCTTCAGTGTTATCACACACCCACTCTGGCTCCATAGTCTTTCGTTCATTGCCAAGAAGGTTGTCTGCAAGTATAGTGCAATGCATGCCGAAAAGTCGCATCCAATTGGCACTCGAGTCCGTCTTGTGTTTGCAGTGTCGGCGAAATTTTCACTGCATTCTGTGTGGTACTGACAAGCTCTATGCACTGCTCGTTCACCATCTCTGGGCAATAAGTTTTGAGTGCCTTTGTATTCTTGATAACTCTTCGAATTGAGCTTTTAAAGGGACTCCGAAGAGGCAAGTGATTTTTCTCGCTAGAGGCAAGTGATTTTTCTCGCTTTAGTAAATTTCTCCTTTGCAATGCCAACGCTCGCTTCGTCAAGACTTGTGGTAAATATGCCGAAAGAAAGCTAGGGTAGTGGCGCCACCTTAAAGTTTATGCACTAGATGCCATGATGTTATTGATATTGACAGCGCTTGCTACGACATGAATATTTCCTGAATGGTACTAATGAAGTACATTGTCTTCCGAGGGAACCAAGGGCTTCACATACAAGTTTAAGAAACTGTCATTCAGCTAATATGACCAAAATATGAAAAAAGGCTGAAATTCGTCACATCGTCAGATTTCAGTGAGAAATTTAAAGAACCTCTCAATGTTGACTTTGTCATCTATTAACAAATTTATGGTGGTACATCGCCTGTGTTTTCAGAATAAAAATAATCAATCTAAACTTAGTTGTTCCACTTTAGTGTCTCTTTAACAGGGTTGTACTCTAGGACGTGTGTCGGAGGGCTATTTTTATTTCATTTTGCGTCCGATTAGATGCGAACAAGGTCTGTTGGAAAAGGAACGGGGTGGATGCTTCTACCTGTGGACAGTTCTTCATAGTGTTGCGTAAATTTTCTTATTTATACGTGCATATAGCATTGTGTGTACATTTCCCCAACGGTATGGGACTTTGATGCCTTGCACAAAGACGTGCTCGACGCTTCGGCTTCGTATCCCATGCAGGTCCCCCCGCTTCGATTCCTGTAGCTTCGCTTTGATGTGGTAAGCGCAACGTATTTGTGCCTTTAGTGTAGGCATTTGCATTATCGTCTCGTGACCGTATACCGCTGTCGTACGTGCGAGCTTAATTTGAGAGCCCCAAGCTTTCGCAAGTGTGGTTAAACAGGTGTTCGCTGCTAAAGTAAAGAATGGATACAATATACGTAATGTTTCATGCTGCTCTAAGCATGTTATCATACCAACTAGCCCAGATATAGATCCTTTTCTGGGGAACAGATTGTGCTGCCACTGACTGATTATTTAGCCCACTGATGGTTCCGAGCAGCCTGAAGCAGAGATATGTCCGTGGAACCAATATCCGACAGGTGCTCACATGCCCAACTCGAAATCGTTCTTTTAGTTTCTCCCATTGTTAACTGCAAGTCATGTTGCTGTATTCTGCCAAATGTTGCAGCAGTTTTTCATGTTGCCATTGAGCAACTTATAGGGGACTTAGCAAATTTGTAAAAGTTGCACATGTTATGGCTTTAGTGAACTATGGTGTGTGCCATAATTGGTCCTACTGCTGGAAACGATGCCACTATTTTGTTTCTGCTAAGATCGTGCCACAAACAGCATATTGCAGTGCTTCAATACTAGTCCAAACAAAATGTACTAGAATTGGAATGGGTGGCAGTTTGGTAAGCTGTGTTTCATTATAGCATTATAGTTTTTCACCAGTTAGCAAAACTTGAGATAAGTGGAGCAACCAACAGCTTATGAGACCTTGCCTCTACCGTCTTTTCCAGTAGTCTTATCTCGTTGTAGCATGTAGCACATGTTTCATCCATGCTTCCCGAGTCGGGACAGTGTACAAGAACATTAGCCTTGCTTTGCATTGTATTGGACTGGATTTATGGCCTTGCCCTTTGTAGCGAGCAGGCCTCAACCGACACCCTGGCCTTGACGACATGAAACGTGGCCACATCAAAACGCCACGGTGTGTGGAAACTTTTGGCGCGAATGAGCGATTTCGTAAGTGAAGCGAGTTGCATGGAGCTCTCTTCCATTCAAAATTCACCAGGTGCACGTGGGCAACCAAATAGGCCTAGTTTTGTTGCACAAATTGACTGAAATCGCGGTTCATGGATGAAGCTTTCCTTTTGTCTAAGGGAAAGCTTTTAAAGCAATTCGCAGAAGGGCAGAGTGTTTTTTTTTATTTTTAGACACATTCTGTCATATTTACAGCTCTGGAAGACAATTCATTGTCAGAAAGTCTTGTCATTTTTGCATGTTGAGCCAATTGACGAAGGCTGCAGAGGTGTTAACAAAGTAAATGACTGTAGTGGATTTTGATGTAACACTCGTGTCCTGGGCATCACAAAGTAGAGATACGTGAAAGCGAACAATGCGATTATTGGTGGTGCACACATTTGGTAGCAATCAGGGTCAATACGAATCCCATTTCATCATCACGATCAACAGCGGTCGATTTTGGACCCTGATTGCGATCTTCTTTATTTCATTCAGGCCTAATCATGATTAGGAGCGAGATTGTAGCAGCACGGAATGCAAATCAAACCTAACCGAGGCCGACCTTGATCACTATCGAAAATGCCTGTGTGGCACTGGTACAAGGCGACGTACTGCCTTGCTTGTCAACGCAAGCTTTTGCATCATTCCGTGCTTGCACACATTCAAGTTCGCTGCTGCGGCATCGCTGCTACGTTATTTAGTTGCAAAAAAAAAATGAAGGCTGTGCTCGGAGACGCTATGCGAAGGTGTAGGGGTTCAACGTAAACCACGGAATGCTCAACAACCTTTATATCTCTCTACGGACGTACGTAACATTAGCCAACTATATCTTAGATCTTGCCACAAGTGTGATAAAGTAGTGATGTTACTGAGCTCGAACATGAGAACAACGGAGTTCTTGTGATTACATCTAATTGTAGTCTAGGAGCTTTGAGAATGTTTGTGAGCATGTCTCGAAGTATTTTTTTTCTCTCGCATTAGAGCTAGGCATTCAGTAGTGGTGACTGCAGTAGACTGCTATCACTGGCTTTGGCTGTTTACCTCTTCAAAAAGTGTGGCCGCGTAAGATTGCACAAACATTTTAAGCAATCTTAAAGAGGCATTTTGGAGATTTTTTTAAAGTGGTTCGGAAGCAATGTTCATTTGGTTGCTCAGCATAATGCATTTGTACTCTCAATGATCTTATCAGTGCTAAAATATATTTATATTCAATTCATTTGTGTCTTCATTTAGACTGAACTCGGTGAAAGTTAAATTACCGTTCAGATGTTCTATTTCAAAAGGAAATTTGCTTTTGCCTGTGCAAAAATAATTTGCCAGACATTTATTTTAAATAATCATTTAATAAAGCATATATCGCTTCGAGCAAGTCAAGTTTTTTGCCTACAGTATGAATCCTGGAGATCAGGTGTGCCCATTCATCATTCACTTTTCTACAACACGTTAAACTTGGATGTGGTTACAAAGATGGGCGAACCAGCTTTTGGATGGTGACATGAGATCCGTTTATGACGAAGGCCTAACAAATTTTGCATACTATTTTTATGCCGGGCCGAACGGTGTACCACTCAAGTTAGTGCAACGCAGCGATTTTGATAGTCGGTTAGTCGGATGTGGAGTTGGTGGCTACACTTGCATTACCTAAAGGGGTATGTATGATTGATCAAAAGGGCTTTCTTCCCTTAATGCGTCTTTTCATTATTTTTGCATTGGGTTATGATCGAATGCATCCCACGCCGAAAATTCGCACAGCCTGACGATTTGCCCCATTTCATTTGCATTTTCTCCCTCACGTGAATGCCTGTTGCTGTAGTTACGGAGCTCGTGCTGCTGGTGATTTGCTGTAGCATGCATATGGGTCACACACACATTGTATATCACGCCTAGGCATACTACGGACCTTTCGCAAGCTGTGTGACTGGCGATTATTCTTCTATGCAGAACTCTGGGAAATGCACTTTTCTGCAATAGCTGTTATTTTCAGAGCCTCGATACCTTCCATCGCCCGCAAGAAAAGCTCGAAGGGAAGGCGACGTTTCTTTTCAAAAGATTTCACAGCTATTTTGCGACCCTGAAACATAGAGTCTGTGTAGGAAAACGGCACCAACTCCACTGCCGTTATGAGACAGTATACACTTTTGTAGATTTCGAAATGTAACTAGAAGTGGGTCCCCAAAACAAGCTTGGGTGTAATCGTATGCGAAGACGGCGATTTGTACTTGACCATATGTAAGCTGAATACAAGATTAGTTGTATCGTGATGTACAAGGATTTGATGCTAGCGAGAGGGCTGCTGTGTAGAGGCACCAACCCTCATTTGCTCTCAGCCAAGTGTTCATTATTAAGTGTGCTTTTGAGGTGCTCTGCTATTGGTTGTAAGAAACTTTGCGACATTTTGATTCGGTTATTGGAACACTTCGCTCTTGACAGTTGGTATGAAGGTCGCTGTCGTGTATCCTACAGAAGCCCTCTCTAGCGGTGTCAAAAGACCTCCCAACATTTTGTGTGCTTTGTGGAACAGGTTTATACAAACCTCTTGGCTTGGTCTGCTGGAGAAGCTCTTCCGTATTTGCAATGTCTCCATTACATAGTATAACATTGCACTTGGGAATTTCACTGTCACGCTTTACAAAGAATGGAGTACAGCTTTGAAATTTGAGCTTCTGTAAAGCTACAAGTGAGGCACCAGCTGCAGTTAGTGTGAATGGCCCTACCTTCTTTTATTTTTTAACACGTCTTTTTCTCTGTTATTTTCTCAAATCTGCGAAGCATTGACACACAGTGTCATAAAAGAAGGTAAGATATATTTTTAAGCTTGATTAGAAAAATGAGAACTATAGCACGGGCAACTGTAGTTATTTACCCAAGCTTTTTAGTGACCCGGAAGCCGCTATGAGACACTGTTTAATCCCCCATTTCTGTGACCTAAAAACCACAACATGGATTGTGAAATTTCGTCTGCTCTTTAAGCTGGTGGCTTTATTTATCATTAACACATTATTTGTAAAAAGTAGCATTTACCTTGCTAAGCAAAGCTGCATTGCTTATGAATCTAATATTTTGGTATGACCGGTTAATATAACGATACCACAACTCTGCGATGTATAGACGTACGAAAATGCAAGGGTATTCGCACTTGCAAAATGTTTCTCCTGTATCTTCAATGCAGTATGTGTCCCACATACGATATCTTTGCGTATAGTACACTCGCTACTACCTTCATCAAGTATACCACATGGGTTACTTGTAAGATATGCCTGCATTGAAGTACTATAAATCGCTGTCATTCACTCATCTGTTTCAGTGGACCAATGGGTTTGTGTGGTCTTGAAGCATATGCTATTTCAATGTTTATTAGTTTCCTTTTTCGTTGCAGCAGGGTTGAATCACATTGTCAATTTCTAATCGCAGATGTCGCCCGTGCTTTGTGTGGACGAAACCTTGTGCTCTAGAAAAAGTAGGATCTAGCTGAAGCTAGTTTGACCAATTGGTTACTACTGCAATTGCATCATCTTTAACACTGAATTAAAGGACAGTTTGTTTCAGTTCCTAGTGACACATGTTACATACTCTGGGCTCAATGCCAAAAGTCTGTCAGTGTCTCAGTCACATTCGCTACTGAGGTGGCACAATCTTGTACTCGAGGTTGCGGGCTCGTTTCCAGCTGTTTCCAATATAACTAGCGCAAAAAAACACATTTTTAGTGCAGCCGGCAAATGTTTTATTTTATACTGCACGTATCAGAGATGGACATTACTTCAAAAAAATGCATGACTAATCACTTATCTGAAATTTTCCTAAATAAAATTATAGCTGGCTGAAGGTAATCTAATTACTATTAATTTTCAAAAGTGATGAAATAACTTGTACAAAAGTTCATTATTCATGCACACCTCATGTACAATTATTTAACGAGTATACATTGAAATCTCTTGCATCTTTGTTCAGCTCTTCCCGCTTGAGACTTGGCACTTGTATTACCTTGTCATTTGTTACTTTTCGTATTTTTTTCACGCAGTTAAGGGAGGGGACATGCTGGGGTGTCAGAACTGATTGAGCAACTGGCGAGTTTTATTTAAAATTATACTCGCATAAAGGAATTTGTTGCAATAATAAGTTACCAGCCCACAAAACAAAAACTACTCACTACATTGTTCACCACAGCAAAAAGTAGGTTAATACTGTAATTTTATTACTGTTATTTCATTCCATTACTGTCAAGTCTGCCTCGGAATATGTCATTGATCCAAGCCTGTCCAAGAGGAGTCTCGTTTTAGGCACCCTTAAATGTGGCCATTAGCCGCAGGACAGTTAAGATGGCCAAGGTTTCGTTTCAGTGCAAACCACGGGCGGCAGCACCGCAGTATAACGCCTTTGTAATGAAATGCTCGGGACGCTCGAAAATATTTTGTTATGTACTGGTTAGTCCGTTGTGAACGCTCTGTACGGAAGGATTCATGTACGCTAAGTGTACGCTCCTGTACGCTCCGTCGTAAGGAATACGGCTGTGTGTGTAAGGAATAGTTTGTCACATGACGGATCATTTCATTGTAAAGAGCGTTCGACTGTATATCGTAAACTGCGTGTGTAGTTGGTAGACCTTTCGCGTGGCTTGGGCTGTTCGTCCATGACGTGAGTGAGGCTGTGGACAGACGACAAGCGCCTGACGTCATTTGTATAGCTTAACGAGAAGACGCGAGAAGTAGTGACGTCAGCGATGTCTTGTCGTCGGGTCGTACTGCGGAGCGGACCTTTTTTTTGTGTGTGTTTGTCCGCTTCCGAGCCGGTGTTATGACGCGCGTTTACGTAGCTGTCACATCAAAAGCCTGCGCGCGGTGGTGTCGTTTTTTGGAGGAGAGTTTGTGATGGCGCGCGCGCGCGAAGCTGTCGTGATTGTGTATAATAACGGGAAGTGCGCTCAATGCTATACTCGGAAAAAAAAATAGTAAAGACGAAAGAAGGGGGCACGTGAACGAGCAGTGCTGTGACGTGCGACGATGAATGAGCGCTCTCTGGCAATATATTTTTTTTATTCTTTGAGAGCTTTCTCTTCTTGCAATTTTTCTGTGGTGGCCAGAGTTGCTCGAGGTGAACGTTTCCTAGGCGCTTTATGATTCTGGCAGGGTGTGTTGCTGTTTGGAAGGGGGTGCGTGCGTTTAATAAAGAGAAATACAAGCACCACGTCTCCTTGGCGTCCTTGATTGATCATTCTCACGCCGGCAATTGCGTTTGCGAGTGTGTGTCTGTATGTTTGTGTCTGGCAGCCTCTGGTTTTCGTGAAGTGGAGAAAAGTACCCTCGCATGGTAGCCTGACATGGCGATCGGTGGTTCCGATACTGGACGGCACTTGTAACGAGGCAGCTTATCCCAAGGAGGTTATACTATAACCTCCTTGAATTGTCTCGTCCTTTCGACTCTCTCCTATTTTTTCCACCTCTCCCTTTATATGGGCTTCGCCTTCCCTTACCTGAAACCTCCATTTGTGCATGTGTGTGTGTGTGTGTGTTTAAACGAACGTGAACTAATTTAATGCAAGCTAACGCCTCTAACGTGTAACTGCTTGGAATTGCGACCTGTTATCGCACTGTGTTCCCTTTCAAACGACACGTAGTCATTTTCGAAGTATCGGTCGGTTTTAAACACCTGCAAGTGAGCCCTCAAAAGAAGCGGCGCATTGACGTATAGTTCGTAATTGCTCTCGTGGTGCAATGTAACGTGACAAAGTACAAGTAGACCCGTCTGACGCGGCCATGGACGGAAGCCTTGCCTGCGTAACCAAAGATATATTTTTGCAGCGAAAATCCGATAACTGGCCTTCAGCTGTTACGCAATTTTACGAAGCCCTTCGTTTCAGAGAATGCTCCGTTGGGCAGAAATGCATTAGTATGACACGGTATCATGCCCAACTATTGCGAACGTCTGGTACAAAATACTGTGAACAAAAACAAAGCAAGCGTGTATATATTTGTGCAAAGTCGCGTGAAGAAAATGACTGATGGGATTACGTGGGCTGGGGTTATCCTTGCCCTCGCAGTTTTAATTAGACGGGTTTATCAACTGAAACACCGAGAGTCATACACTGAGAACCAACAAGAGTGTATGGTTATTTGTTTTATTTTATTAATCGGTAAATCACTGATGAAAGGTCACTTGATGGGTGGTTGTTGTGGAACATTTGCCCTAGACTTCATCAGACACCAACTCATCAGTTATCTCAGTAGTAGATGATTACCTCTAACACAGCCGCTCGTGTATGCTCAAGAAGCATTGGCCAAGAGTTGTGCCTGGAGACTTGTGCGCTTTAAAAATCTCTAGTGGTGTAAAATGCGGGAAATTAGACATACTTGTTTTATCCGAAGCGGCTACCCCACGATTTTAGAGCAAAATATTCAATAACGCCGCGTATCGCAAGTTCTTCCGTCGCGTCTCAACGACCTTGAGCCGCTGGAGTTACAGGCGTGAAATCGCGTCACGTGATCCGCTGTGGAGAGGAGGCGCGCAGCTGCGCTCGCTCGGGAGCCTCGCCGCTGCAGTACCACGTGATTAGGTGGACGCTTGGTCGCTCCATTCCGCCATCGATGGCGCGCCAGCAGGTCCGTCTGTGTGCTTCCTTCAGTGCAAGCGACTGGCTGAAGCTATCAACCGGTAGGTGTAGCTAGACGATGGACTGGCGAAATCTCAACCGAAGGCAAAGTTGTCTGCTGGAACAGCATAGCAAACGGTGACCAGCCCGGCCGCTTATCCCCTCGCGTCTGCTTCGAAGATGTCATGAATGGGGTAGGTGCCCGTTTGCGTAAATATGCAAACGCTGACAAGCTACGCCCTGTGTTGACGAACTTCAACAAGACCGCGAAGACCCAGCTTTCGTTTTCTTCATACTTATATTTGGGCGAGTTGGTTCTCCTTGAAGTACCAGTGCACATAGTTTCCTAATATATACACTAGAGAGAACTCTGGCGCTAGTGTCTATGGGAGCTGCAACGCACGGCGTTTCAGCGAGCATGGGAATGATGGGTAGTACACACATTTGTCTAATATTCGTACTTCTGGCCTGCTTTTGGCTCTGTGTAGTTTCGTGTGGCTAGGAGCGTGTTTTCTCACGAAACAAAAAAATCGGCAAATGTTCATCGGTTGTGCTACACCACCTTATTCTTTTAGACTTACCTTCCCAAATCGGGTCACAAAGTTGACAAAGGTTGAATCTTTCTTTCAAAACAAAACCAAAACACAGCAATGAACGAAGCCGCAAGTACGAATCGCTGCCCGCAAGTAAGAAGACTAGGCAAATGTGTGTACTACCCATGATTCCCATGGTCGCTGAACGATCGCAGTGACAGAGTCCCCTCTAGTTAATTTTAGGAAACTCTATGCCAGTGCAGACACTCACAGCTAGGGGAGTTTCTGCGAAATCAGTCTTAGACATACATTTCTCTCGTCATAACTAGGTTTACAAGAGTTAAACCTCATCCAACTTTCCAAAAGAGTATCCGCTAATGTCTGCACGCGCACAGGGCCCACAGAAAAAGAAGCATATGCATGCATTTGCAACTACGCATTCTTGGCCGATCCCCCAGAGTGGGTACGTGCCATAGGATTGAAGGAAAAACATATGAGCGCACGTGGGCCCATGTGGATATAAAAGTACACATGGTCTAAATTACGTTTTTGATTAACTAAACATCTTATGACATGGCGAGCTTTAGAGGTATCAGAACGCGAGTTAAAACGCAGGTCATACAAATTTGAGATACGTTGGCCTAAGAAGTACCTTCGGTGTTTCCCTCACGTGCACCAAGGGCCATGGTCATCATCATTTAATTCAAGCGTAGAAGAAGAACAACGCCACCAGGGCTTCCGCTTGTCATCCTCCTACGCTGTACGCTGCTTCGGCATCCATTTTTTTTTTTCACAATCGATCGTGTCTTCGTAAGTACCTATCCATGGACCATTTCCGTTTGGACACTGCGTACAGCCGCACATTGATTGTCCATGCATTCATGGTTCGACAGCCGATCGTCTGAGTCGGTTGCCGCACGGGGGAAGTAACGCTTGCGATAGCAACGACTGGAGATGTGAAAGGATCTCAGGCAAGCAATTCCATTCGCGTGCGACCTAACGAAACTAAGGACATAACTGAATGCAGGAACAGCGCAACCTAGAAGTAGTTACTTCGTAACTACTTCGAGGTTGCGCTGTTCCTGTATTCAGTCATGTCCTACCAACTTTCCCAAGCTTCCACGATTCATAGAAACTAAGGAAGAACGCTAGTGCAAGAAAGCGCGGTTTCTGAAGCGAGCGAAGCACAATCTGCGTGCTGTCCATCGCTTCCTCGTAAACTGCATAGTTGTGTACTCAAGGAGGCTTACCACCTTGGTTGTACTGCAGTAACTGCTGTAATTAGGTGGCGGTTTCGAATCTTGTAGGCGGCGGCCGTATTTCGATGGAGGTGAAATGTTAGAGGCCTTTGTGCTATTTGGGTGCGCGTCAGAGAACAGCAGAAGGTTAAAATTTTGGTAGCCCTCCACTACTGAATAAATAACTGTTTAGAGCAGAACACGTACAAATGTATGAGCCGTTTGATAATCCCTGCCAAGATAAAGCGAGCAAGACCGCGCCCGGCTTGTTGAAGCAATCAAGTTTCCGGTGGAGCCATGCAGCCTCCACCCCACCACTTCGGGATATCTTTCGCGCCACAACAGGCGGCCCGCGTGTTTCCACCCGATCCGTGATCGTCGGTTGCTTTCGCGTGCACAGATACGGTGTTCTAGAATATTTCCGGAAACCTTCTAGAACACTGTAGCTCAAGGCTGCCCTTCAAAGAGGAAGGGAGGGGGTGAAGGACCCCCTGCCCCCCGCACCCCTTATCTCGTGCTCACGCCTACGCTCGCACGCTTTCATCGTCACATAGAACACTGAATGCGTGAGGCGGTGTTATCGATTTGGACTTTCGCGGATAATTACGGCGACATCGACGGGGAAAAGGCGCCTGAACTAAGTGTCCATGTAATTGGCATCACAATTTAAAGGATAGTAAGGGGGGGAGGTGTTCCCAGAGCCCTCCACTGATTTGATTGATTTGATTGATATCTGGGGTTTAACGTTCCAAAACCACCATTTGATTATGAGAGACGCCGTAGTGGAGGGCTAGGAAATTTCGACCTCCTGGGGTTCTTTAACGTGCACCCAAATCTGAGCCCACGAACCTACAACATTTCCGCCTCCATCGGAAATGCAGCCGCCGCCTCCGGGATTTGATCCCGTGACCTGCGGGTCAGTAGCCGAGTACCTTAACCGCTAAACCACCACAGCAGGGTCAGAGTCCTCCACTGGCACCGTCTCTTTCTTCTATATCGTCTCGCGGTATGTCGCTATGCAACCAACATGACCCTTCGGCCTCTGCTATTTTGTTTTCTGTCGTTATCCAGTGAACAGGAAGCAAATTGCGGCCATGACCAGTACATTGACGGTTGATGCACCCGAGGGGAAAGCGGGTGAGGATGTCGAGGTTCAGAGCGAGGACGAGAGCAGCTCGGGGGAAGAGGAATGTGAACCGTCCGGAGAGACTCGCGCCACCTGGGGAAACCAGTGCGAACTGTTTCTCTCCTGCCTCGGACTGTCCATGGGACTGGGAAGCTTCTGGAGAATGCCGTCGCTCGTCACGGCGAACGGTGGAGGTGCGAGAACACTGGCCGCACTTTCTTGTTTACCATTGTCATCATCCTGGAGAGATTAAACGCCAAACAACTCTCGACGAAGCAAGGGCAATGAAGGGTCTGTCTGTCTGTCTGTCTCATTTTGACGTAACTAGAACAGTTATATGACGTGTCTCTGCCTGCTACATCGCTGCAGCGCTGACTGGTTAATTACTTGTCGATTTATTTGCTTTGTGGGCGTGTATGGATTAGTCAATAGGACTTAGGGTACGATGGTGAAATGTCCTTGCGGTATGAAAAGGTCGTATGCATCGCATGTTTCCCGCGCTGCGTGCACGGATACATGTTCTTGAAGTTGCTAAACATACGCGCAGCCGCCTTCCTCGTCTCGTACGTCGTGGTGTCGCTAACCGTGGCCAAGCCGGTGTTCTTCATGGAGCTCTTCTTGGGACAGTTCTCGAGCCTCGGCTCAGTCGGCGTCTGGCGATGCGCGCCCATCGGCAAAGGTACGTGCGCGATTGCGTAAGACTCATCAGAATGGGGTGGTTTATTGTCTGAGACAACTTTTACGCTGCCCAACCAACCAACGGCCCGTCAAAGCGGGCCTAAGGGACCCAAGTATCTGATGCTAGGACAGACGTAACCCTCGAGATCTAGGCCCAGTGGTCTTAGGACTCTATTAGACTGACGCACTAGAAGGGTAGTACGAGCCCTGCACGACCGGAAACTACCTGCATGCAGGATTCTGCGAATAAAGTCTTTCTCTCTCTCTCTCTCTCTCTCTCTCTTTTACGCTGTCAACCATCTGTTCAAAAAAGAAATCACGCTGTTTGCGTCTTCTTTGTCGGACCTTCCTGCGATCATCGTGGTGCACTCGTGAACGCGCAACAGGAAAGCTTGTGTCCTTGTGTGCCCCCCCCTCCCTGCCATGTGGCGTGGTAAAAAAAAAACTTACGATGCATGTTTTGAAAAAATTTCGCTTTCAGGTACATGCATGCATACAGTTACAAGCTGAGACCTGTTTGAAGAACTCAAGCGATTGGAGGGGGGGGGGGGATTTTCTGTTCCCAAAAAAACAGCACCTTATTAAATAAGCTTCAAGTTGTCTGTGGTCAGACTGAGGGAAGCTTGCGTTTCACGACTGCTAATACAACACAGAGTGGTATCTTGATATAAATAGGGCTTATTGTGCATGGTACTATTTCTTAACAACAGTGCGCTTGTATATGGAGAAGTTGTAAGCTGGAAATAACTGAACATGGCGAGTGTCGTACTCTAAAAACCGGCTTCCTATGCTCAAAAGATCTATCCACGTATCTTTTTGAAGTGCCGTCGACTGTATAGCGAGAAAAAAAAAGTTAAATTGGTGGGAATATCGTTTTAACGAGTTTACCGTCGTTAGGCCTAACATGCCACCCATTCATGGCCTATCTGCCACCATCGTCATTAGGCCTAACGCGACAAGCACTTTCAACGCCTCCTAGATTTCCCGTGCCTGCCAGATTATCGGCGGTCACTTGGGAAGCTGCGGTCGTTGGAACTATGGTAGTGGCGCCACTCAAGTAGGGGTGTCTTCAACTAGGTTTTTACGTTTTTGGAACTTATATGCAACAAAAATAACGTAAAAAGTTTTAATATACATAAACGTAATTATAGCCCCGCCGCGGTGGTCTAGTGGCTAAGGTACTCGGCTGCTGACCCGCAGGGCGCGGGTTCGAATCCCGGCTGCGGCGGCTGCATTTCCGATGGAGGCGGAAATGTTGTAGGCCCGTGTGCTCAGATTTGGGTGCACGTTAAAGAACCCCAGGTGGTCTAAATTTCCGGAGCCCTCCACTACGGCGTCTCTCATAATCATAGAGTGGTTTTGGGACGTTAAACCCCACATATCAATCAATCAATCAATCAAACGTAACTATAATTAACCCTACGTAAGTGACGCCATCATTCAGCAAGCAACTTTTTAATACAAGGCATCCTCTAAAATTAGTAGCAAACTCTAAAATTGCCGATCACAAAGGCCAAGTAGAAAGACCCTTACCCCTATGTAGGCAACGCCGCCATAGATGACCGGCGTATAGCGCTCATCCGGTAGGCACGGGAAATCTAGGAGGCGTTGCCACTTTAGGTGTCTGCCACCATCTTCGTTAGGCTTAATGGTCGTACATTGTAACCACGCACGCAGGCATCGGCGTGTGCATGTGCTACGTGAGCGTGCTCGTCATCTTGTACTTCGTGTGCTTCACGGCTCACGCCATGCTGTTCGTGTGGAATTCGCTAGGCGACCAGCTGCCGTGGGCCACGTGCGACGAGAGATGGGGAGCCGACGCCGACTGCTTCGTGCGCCAGCCCGGAGAGGTGAGAGCGCATTAGCTTTTTCGTCTCTAGCAAGGGCGTAGGCAGAATTCTTCTTTGGAAGCGAATCCCCTTAGGGCTTTGGCAAGTAAGGCAAATCCCGCTGTCTCGTAGCCACCTCAGTGTTGATGGCGCTGGAGTGCTCACTCCGTTGAAAATGCGTGCGAGTGCATAGTGTGTTGAGAGACCACTAGATGGCGCTCGCGCGGCATAGGGGATGAACACGAAGTGCCGATGCGGGGCCTGCTGCGGGCTCTCGTGTGATAGTAGACCACGTTCGCTCTTTCGTTAAAATGCGTTCGCTCCTGGCGCGCTTCCTCTTTCGCCGGTTGTCTGTGTGCGTCGAGTATGAGCGATGAAGGCGGTGTAGTTGAGGGCTCGGGTGCAGCGCGTGCTAACCGTCTTTACATCGACTGGGCAGAATTATCGGAAGATTTGCGGTTACCCATGAAACCTCCAGAGCTTCGCCCACTTGTCATCGCTCACCCCGTGGATATGCTGTAATTTTTTGGAGGGGGGAGGGGTGCGGGTGCACCACTTTGATCTGGAGCAGGGTCTCACAGAACACTGCAGATGGTCGAAATTCCCACAGCCCTCCGCTACAGTGTCCTTCATAATGACATTGTGATTTTGGGATATGAGACCACGGCATTGTATTAGCTGTTTCTTCTCCGCATGGCCAATCTTATGCCGTTTATTTGTCTGTCTCCGCATGTGTAATAACCACAGTAGACTGATTGATATGTGGGGTTCAATGTCCCAAAACCACCATATGATAGATGCCATCGTATAGGGCTCCGGAAATTTCGACCACCTGGGGTTCTTTAACGTGCACCCAAATCTGAGCACACGGGCCTACAACATTTCCGCCTCCATCGGAAATGCAGCCGCCGTAGCCGGCATTCGATCCCGCGACCTGCGGGTCAGCAGCCGTGTACCATAGCCACAACCATTGACTCGGTGCCAACAAGCATGACCGCAGAAATCATATAATGTTGTGCCCGTAATTCACTCTTTCTTCACATGTAAAAGGGAAAGCCGACCTAGAATTGCGACACATTTCGAGATTTCTACAGTCAGACTAATTTTTGGTCGCTGCATCTTTGTTCTTAGTCTTTCGATGCTCATTTGGTCTTATCAAAAATAGCGTCATTACGTTGAATCGTCGCGGACAGAAACATTTGCGGTCAAACCTCACTATAACTAAGTGGATTATATCGGGGTATTTAGAATTCCACTTGTAACTTCCTCCTAAATGCGTGTTTGATTTAAACCTTACTTTGAAATTAAGTCAAGCTTTCGTAACAATGGGTGTTAGAAACAAGTGAATGCGTTTCTGCCTAGTACTGTACTTTCCACTATTGTTCCAGTGTCATTTCGTAGGTCATCCATTTTTCTGCCGAGTGAAGCGAAGAGTTATCACATATTAGCGTGTGCCCCAGCTACAGTGTGTACACTCTACAATAGCTGCCACCACGTCAAGCGGCGCCAGCTATGGAGGATGAAACGCAACTAACAAACGCGTAATCTATGTCCTCCGAGATTCCGAAGGCGCCCATTGCCACTCGCTAAGCTTACAGCATGGATAATTTGAGTATGACTCGCGAAAACGGTGGCTAGTAGTCGTGAATACTTTACTGTTGAAGTACAAGGGCATGAATCTAAGTTAAATAAAAGCATATGTTCGAAGCATGTGAGCTATGGAGCGCACGATCGTCACTTGGTAGATTCGAAGGACAGCAAACGCTGTGCGTGGTGCGGCCATGTTCCTTGGGCGCGCGCATGTGGAGTTCCCACCCAATACTCCAATATACACAGAGCATTTCGCGTATGGCGGAATACCAGACTAATAAGTTGGTAGTAGTGCAAAGCAATGCCGTCAAATGGCCCTTAAAAGGGCCGCGAAAAGGTCGTTCTACAACGATGCGGGACCATCGGTCGCCACAAGCGCTAACTATATCATCCGCACGAGTTGACAGGTCACTCGATGTCCTGTGACCTTGAGGTAGTTGGGCACCGGCGACAATGTCTTCATTTCCATCCGGACGAATCGCGTCAATGGTCACGGTTGTACGCGACCCCATGAGTTCTCTGCTGATGTGCTACACCTTCCCGTAGGGAGACAATGCTAGCGCGAGGACCTCGCTTGAGTTGCGGCACGGCAGGAACAGAACGGTGACTTGAGTAACTTGGAGTCCCAAGGGCACGACAGCCACGCGCTCTCCTCTGATGATGAGGTGGGACGCGTCGCCGATTTGAGCCAGACCGGCTTCACTGTTGACGGTAACATGGTAATTCCGGCCTCCAAATTGCTGTACACAGTAGACCTCTTCGATTCCTACTATTGAAGACGTCGCGTCAGCGACGTCTTCAGGACTAGTCCCCTCGGGGACGATTACGTCAAAGGCTAGCGCCGTCTTGTCGTCAACTCAGCGACGGTCAGGACGAAAGACCCAATCATTGCGGAACAGGTGGCCATCGCCTTAGCACTCAAGATGGATAACATTGAAGTCGTCTACAGTGATTCCATGGCAGCACTACGGGCATTCGCCAAGGCGACGGTCTCTGAACAAACGCTGAGAATACTGCAAGGCAAGAACATAACGCATCATCTTTTGAGTTGGTTCCCAGTTCACCTTGGGCAAATCAACGATTCCCCTCCCAATCTCAATGAAGCAGCACACGAGGCGGCGCGAGAACTCTCCAACCGCGCCTCCCCGGGGATGCGTTCTACCGGTGAAGGGGATAACAGGGAAATTCTTACAACATATAACGAGCTCACTAAACATTTCTACCTGTCTAGGAGGATGTTCCCTCCACCTCACAAAAATCTAACCCGGCCCCAAGCACTTACATTAAGGCTTTTGCAAACGCGGATGTACCCTACTTTGAAAATGTTACACATCATGTACCCTGACCTATACCCAAGTAATCTTTGTCCACATTGTGGGGAAATAGCTTCATTAGAACACATTCTCTGGCAGTGCACCAAATTCGCTCATTTATCGCACATCACCTCTGCCAGATGGGAGGCGACAATCCGCAGCTCGTCCTTGGCAGATCAGCTCTGGGCTGTCCACCAAGCCCGCGAGGCGGCTGAGGAGCTCGGCATCTCAGTCCCCACGTGGGAGTTGCCCGCAACACAGTGATCTGTGCTTTGGAGGACCAAATAATAGTTTATCCAATCCAATAGCGCCGTCTTCGGGTGCTGCCTTGCCATTACGGGCGTCCGCCAGCCCAGGGACGCCCTGAGGCACTGTCACAGACAACGAGGGAACACGAGCAGAGTGCTCGTGTTTTCGGGGCGAAGCTTCATATAGCGGCACTTGTTTGTCCCTTGTAGCTGGTGTAGTAGTGTGTAACAAGTATAACATTTTGACCACCAAGGTGAGTGATTTCTTCTGTGCGTTGTTGAACAATAAAAGATAGTGCTCAATGTGCATGCCAATGTCTGCTAAGGGGGGATGAGAGACAGGAGAATTGGGCTTTTAGTTAACGTGCACGCTGCGAATATTTTATTGTTCAACAACGCACAGAAGACAAGAAAGGGTTGTTACGTTATACTCGCTGGGCGTAACCTCCTAGGTTTTAGAAAGGTTTAGCGAGCGTTGGGCCGCAGTGCGATGAATACAGTGAACTAGTATATACCATGAACTCGAGGTGGTTAAAGGAGGGAAGTAGACACGAAGCGCAAGCCGTAAGAAAGTATGCGTGTGCCACCTCTCGTTTAGTCCTTGGAATGTCGCTGGATGGTGGTGCTTCTATATGCGGAAAATATTATAAGGTGTGAGATGGTAGTACTTGGAGTGTTGACTAGATGGACGAACGGACACACAGACAGATGCATGGACGGACGCACGGATGGTCACACAGATGGACGCATGGACGAATGGATACTCCGCCCCACTCTCCATTATTCACCCCGTGGATATACGCTGCCAGTTCTTCTTTTTTGGTCTGTTAACGATTTGCAGTACTTGGTACTGTACTATGAGAGAGCTGAAAGCCGTCTCACGTGCTGGAAAGTTCACCCGCACGATGAAGAGCATACTGGGAGGGTGAAGGGGGGGGGGGGGGGGGTTAGAAAAAGTGGGTAACGATTTAGTACCAGGGACTCTACTATGGGAGAGCTTATAGCCGTCCCCAAAAGTCCAAAATTATCAGCTTTTGAAGAGCATATTGGAAGGGGGGGGGGTTAGAATAATAAGTAACGATTTAGAGTACAGAGTACTCTACTATGGGAGAGCTTAAAGCCGTCCCGCGAAAATCACAGGAACTTGCAAGGGTATCAAGCAACCGACTTGATTGCTTTGATTGACGCCTATATCCGGGTTTCAGGTAAAAGAACTTGTCTCAAAGACAGATTCGTGCCACTGGTTTGAGGGCACAAACTTTGATGTCCTGGTTACATGTCACAAAGTATTCCGGCATCACTGTTAAAATAAACAAAACACTTCTGTTGTCAGCGACGACCCTTTAATTCACATTATGCGTAATATTTACAATATCAGAGAAACAGCAGTTAGGTTTCCAACAAAAATCAGCCAGCTGATTGCCTTACGCATTTGAGCTGCAGGTGCAACGCGGGGCTAAAGTGTACTAGAGCTGTTGCGGTGCTGTCGAGGGAGCCCATATCTATCTATCTATCTATCTATCTATCTATCTATCTATCTATCTATCTATCTATCTATCTATCTATCTATCTATCTATCTATCTATCTATCTATCTATCTATCTATCTATCTAGCCGCCTACGACTTATAGCCTGGCCGTTTCGATAATGGTATCGATACCAAACTTGGTATGGCTTAACATGACTGTATGAAGAACATATTTACCTAGTCATAATACGAAAATCATGACAGGTATGTCACGAATGTCATGACTTACATTTCATGCTCCTGGAGCTCCCGCTGTGGTTTCGTTCTCATGGCATTTTGCAAAAGTTGAATGACATGGCATAATTGCATGGCGAACACAAGCGACAGCTCCTACCATGAAAATCATGACACGCGTGTCATGTAACAACATGACTACATGCCACGTTCATGATGCGCTAGCGGCCGTTTCGCTAGCGTCACATATAACAAAATTTTGTATTACAGTAGGTGAATGGATGACGAGGGTATGTGACTGGTGCAAACAAGATAATTATGAGATACTTGTCATGCAACAACATGACTACATGCCACGCTCATGATGCGCTGGTGGCCGTTTCGCTAGCTTCACTTAGTACGTGAATGGATGACGAAGGTATGTGACCGGTGCAAACATGATAATTATGAGATACTTGTCATGCAACAACATGACTGCATACCACGCTCATGATGCGCTGGCGGCTGTTTCACTAGCTTCACTTATAGCAAATTTGGTATTACAGTACGTGAATGGATGACGAAGGTATGTGACTGGTGCAAACATGATAATTATGAGATACTTGTCATGCAACAACATGACTGCATACCATGCTCATGATGCGCTGGCGGCTGTTTCACTAGCTTCACTTATACCAAATTTGGTATTACAGTACGTGAATGGATGACGAAGGTATGTGACTGGGGCAAACATGATAATTATGAGATACTTGTCATGCAACAACATGACGTCATACCATGCTCATGATGCGCTGGCGGCTGTTTCACTAGCTTCACTTATACCAAATTTGGTATTACAGTACGTGAATGGATGACGAAGGTATGTGACCGGTACAAACATGATAATTATGAGATACTTGTCATGCAACAACATGACTACATGCCACGCTCATGATGCGCGCTGGTGGCCGTTTCGCTAGCTTCACTTATACCAAAATTGGTATTATGGGACGTGAATACATGACGAAGGTATGATACTGGTGCAAACATGATAATTATGAGATACTTGTCATGCAACAACATGACTACATGCCACGCTCATGATGCACTGGCGGCTGTTTCACTAGCTTCACTTATTCCAAATTTGGTATTACAGTACGTGAATGGATGACGAAGGTATGTGCCCGGTGCAAACATGATATTTATGAGATACTTGTCATGAAACAACATGACTGCATACCACGCTCATGATGCGCTGGTGGCTGTTTCACTAGCTTCACTTATACCAAATTTGGTATTACAGTACGTGAATGGATGACGAAGGTATGTGACCGGTGCAAATATGATAATTATGAGATACTTGTTATGCAACAACATGACTGCATACCACGCTCATGATGCGCTGGCGGCTGTTTCACTAGCTTCACTTATACCAAATTTGGTATTACAGGACGTGAATGGATGACGAAAGTATGTGACCAGTACAAACATGATAATTATGAGATACTTGTCATGCAACAACATGACTACATGCCACGCTCATGATGCGCTCGCGGCCGTTTCGCTAGCTTCACTTATACCAAAATTGGTATTATGGGACGTGAATACATGACGAAGGTATGATAGTGGTGCAAACATAACAAACATGAGAGGCGTGTCATGTAACAACATGACTACATGCTACGCCCATGATGCACTCGCGGCCGTTTCGCTAGCTTCACAAGTACCAAACCTGGTATTACGCGACGCGAACGGACGACATAACATGCGTGTCATGTAACAACATGACTACATGCCACACTGTGCGCTCACGGCCGTTTCGCTAGCTTCACATATGCTAAATTTGGTATTACGTGACGCCAATCGATGACGAAGGTATGTGACTGGTGCAAGCAAGATAATCATGAGATGCGTGTCATGTGAGAACATGACTACATGGCACAGTCAAGGTGCCAATAGATTTCGACGTGACGTGGCGCGCGTGCTCGCCGGCGTTCATTTCGTCGCGTCACGCCTGTGCTGCCACGCCAGGCGCCGGTTCTGCCGTATACTCGCAGGAACGCGCCGCGCTGCTTTGCTTTGACGCATGCGCGTTTCAGCGCGTCCGGAGTCATTCCGTCACGAAAAGAGAGAGACGCAGTGTTGTCTTGGTACTTGGATTGGATTGGATAAACTTTTATTTGGTCCTCCAAAACACAGATCACTGTGTTGCGGGCAGCTCCCACGTTGGGACTGAGATGCCGAGCTCCTCAGCCGCCTCGCGGGCTTGGTGGACAGCCCAGAGCTGATCTGCCAAGGACAAGCTGCGGATTGCCACCTCCCATCTGGCAGATGTGATGTTCGATATATGAGCGAATTTGGTGCACTGCCAGAGCATGTGTTCTAATGAAGCTATTTCCCCACAATGTGGACAAAGATTACTTGGGTATAGGTCAGGGTACATGATGTGTAACATTTTCAAAGTAGGGTACATCCGCGTTTGCAAAAGCCTTAATGTAAGTGCTTGGGGCCGGATTAGATTTTTGTGAGGTGGAGGGAAAATCCTTCTAGACCGGAAGAAATGTTTAGTGAGCTCGTTATATGTTGTAAGAATTTCCCGGTTATCCCCTTCACCGGTATAGAACGCATCTCCGGGGAGGCGCGGTTGGAGAGTTCTCGCACCACATCGTGTGCTGCTTCATTGAGATTGAAAGGGAAATCGTTGATTTACCCAAGGTGAGCTGGGAACCAACTCAGAAGATAATGCGTAATGTTCTTGCCTTGCAGTATTCTCAGCGTTTGTTCAGAGACCGTCCCCTTGGCGAACGCCTGTAGTGCTGCCATGGAATAGCGGTAGATGACTTCAATGTTATCCATCTTGAGTGCTAAGGCGATGGCCTGTCTGGGTAATGCATCGGCACGAAATGCACCATGTCGCATTTCGCACCGGTTGCCGTCGGGCCGCGCCGACGGACGCTTGTCGCGCCTGGCGTCAGACTGTAGTACTCGCGTTTTGCTAACGTAGCGTCGCTGTGCCCAGCGTGCGCGCGCGTCAACGCTACATTGGAGTATATTGGGCCCTTGATGATGCGCTCGTGGCCATTTTGGTAGCTCCACATATACCAAATTTGGTGTTATGCGACGTCAATAGATGACGAAATATTTGACTGGTGCAAACATGATAATTCTGGCACGCGTGTTATGCAAGAACATGACAACATACCACGCTCATAGCGGGCTCACGGTCATGTCGCTAGCGCCCCGCCGCGGTGGTCTAGTGGCTAAGGTACTCGGCTGCTGACCCGCAGGTCGCGGGTTCAAATCCCGGCTGCGGTGGCTGCATTTCCGATGGAGGCGAAAATTGTTGTAGGCCCGTGTGCTCAGATTTGGGTGCACGTTACATAGCCCCAGGTGGTCGAAATTTCCGGAGCCCTCCACTACGGCGTCTCTCATAATCATGGTGGTTTTGGGACGTTAGACCCTACATATCAATCAGTCGTTTCGCTAGCTCCACGTATACTAAATTTGGTATTACGTGACGTGAATAGATGACGAAGGTAAACGACACATCCAAACATGATAATCATGACACGGAAGTCATGTACGGCATCATTTACTTCCAACTCGTAACGTTGTGCTGATTTTAAAGTGACATATATCAACATTTCTAATTCGTGCTTCGCGTATCATCGATTCCCACTGTACGTGGGATCTGCCAATTTTTGTGATCTTGGAAAATCAAAACCGCAAGAAATATAATTAAATTATTTTTTAAAGAAAGCATTTCCGACAACAACTCTCACGCTTGAAGCATCCACGATGGTAGAGACTAGATTTGCAACGCGACTCGACGCCTCCCTCCTCCGACGCCTCCACTCCCACTCGCTGAGGCGCGCAAAGAACTTCGTCACGCCCTCTGGTCCACTGTCGGGTGCCTATAGAGGCCTTGCCTAACGAGGAACTCTACGGCATCTGCGTCTGTCATACGCAATCCGCGTCCCACGAGAACGCTGCCTATTATGACGTCAGCCGCAGATTTAAGACGCTGGTTGATGTCCTAATTGCAAGCACTTGCAAGTATACCGAAGAGCATAGAGTTTGCGAAAGAGCTCTGCATTTTTCGATAGGCAACTTATGCTGACGTCACCTAGTTAGTGTGAGTGGATGCCGGTGGGCTTCACATTGTCGTTTTAGAACGAGCGTTCCACGACTTCTTTTAAAAAAAAGAACCTCTGAAGACGCAAAGAACGAACGCGTTATTCTCTTCCGGCGTTTCCTGTCTTTGCGGCGCAGTTCGTGACGTCAGTAGTTTGTTAGCGTGACGTCAGGATGTAATAAGCTCTGGATTGGCCGATATACGAGATATCTGTTGGTAAATGTGGCCTGCGTTGCCTTGCCGTGCGTCTAACGCCCGTTCTGCGTCGTGTCGCATAAGATGTCGTGTGCGATAAACTGATTTAATCTCTTCGTTTTCAGCGTTTGCGACTGCGCAAGAGGAGATAGCAGCGTACATAGTCTAAAAACGCGATATCCTGAGTGGATCACAGCTTTGTGTTGACATTCCACGTGATGGAGCAGAGGCCCCATGTCAGGCTATGTAGCATTTAGCCTCTGCTCCCGATCCTGTAAGAATTTCAGGATGAAATAAACTTCAATTCAATTGAATTTGTGAATGAGTGGCGAGGAGGAGATATTGGTTGTAGGAAGCGTATGCTGAAGGCGAGAAAAATAAAAACTATTATCTCGCCTTTGAACTCGGTGTGGTTTGAAGACGTGTGACCAGAAAATTGTGTGCGGCAAAACGACGCAGGTGCCCTGCAAGGAAGTGGCCCGGTGGCTGCACGATCACTACGGTCGCGCCAACGTCACCGGGGGACGCCAGGTGGCGTACGGAGGCCTTGTCTTCTACGTGCCCGAAGACGTGTACGCCAACCTGACGGGCAATTGCCAGTACGGCGCCCACACGGCCGCCGAGCAGTTCTACTTGTGAGTGTACAGTGGAAACTCTTTATCACAAGCAAGGATATAGCGAATTATCGGTTATAGCGAATCATATTCCACGTGTTGTGGCTCATGCTTTATTTTTATGTTCCTTTTATAACGAAGCCGTAACCGTGACACCAACCATTATATCAACTGAAGTGAACAAGTAGTTGGTGTACACGAGGTGCTTATATAGCATAAAATGCCAAATAGATATTGTTAAATTATTGCAAATCACTTTTATAATGTGTTGTGACGTATTTTTTTAATTTGACAAACGAGCTTTTCTTTGTTATAATTTTACCTTCTTATGTTCCGGTCTTTTTATTTTTAAATGCCATGAGAAGACAGGTAATGATTACCTCGTTTTTTTAGCGGATTTGAGTCATTACAGAATGCATTTTTGGTTCAAGAATGTTTATCGCAAGACCGGTTGCCAATTCGTTGGAGCCGATTTTTATTTGTGCTGTTACTGCGAATATCGCAACTAACTACTTTATGATTTCGATACTGTTTCGTTATGATGCGGTTCTACAGCGCAGGTTTTGAATGTGTGCGTTGTTACGTTTTCCGCGAATTTGCTTTACCATGCCTAGCGTAGTGACCGGGGATATAGCGAATACTGCTCACCCAGGGCCATCACTGTAGAGAGGGAGAGGTTGCGGGGGTTATGACATTCCCCGCCCCGCAAATATGTGTAATGCTTGAACTTTTCGAGTCACACTAATATATTTACACACCTTCACAGCGACCACCGGTGCCAAAGTTTGCTATTCTACACACCCCTCGCCCCCCCCCCCCGTCTCTCTGAAAAAAAATTCTTGGATATGGCCCTGTGCTTGCATTTCTCACTTGCGTATACATGGGGCCTGAATACTCTTGAGGTGGTCGCGACTATGTGCTTGACACGTTTGAAAATCCCGCTTGCAGTAATCAAAACACGGCGTACAGAAATGGCTTACAGATCGAACTTGGCATGCAGAAATGATTTATTGCCCCGATTTTTTTCTCTCTTACTATATTTGTTTAGAGTGTCGGCTATTCTCTGTGTGCACGTCACGTAATGAGTGTGTGTGTGTGTACACTTCCCGCAGCCACCACATCCTGGGCCTGAGTGAGGGCGTGGGTATTACTGGCAATTTCCGCATCGACACTCTGACCTGCATCGGCATCTGCTGGGTGTTCCTCTACCTGATCGCCTCCGGGAACATGCGGTTCTCCAGGAAGGTGCGAGTGACTTTTTTGTAGGCTTAAAACGATGGGGGCAGTTACGCGCCAGTGGTGCGATGATCTGAGAAAACAGTGGAGCTGGTGGCCATCCTCTCCTTCACTTCACTTTCCCACCCCTTTCCAGGCTCTCTCCTTTTCTCATTTCCCTTCTCTTTCCCTGACATCACCCACTCTTACTTCCCTTTCGCACCCCCTTGCTACACCGCAATACTAGTCTAGTAACATTGCCGCAATATACATAACTATGCACTAGTTTTACTCTCTCCCCTTGTTATTTTTCTCCTCACCTTCTCTTCCCTTTATGATCACCTTGTTATGTTATACTATACAAGGCTATGCTATGCCTCATCCTTTCTCATGCTCCTTTCCTTCTTCCTCATCTTGCATCTTTATCCTCGTGTTGCTTGCAACCTTATCGACTTCCAGTGGTCCATTCGCGAAGTCGCCAGTTTCTCTTGGGAGGGGCGTTGCAGCGAGAGTAGTCGTGAAGAAGAAGAAGAAGAAGAAGATGATGATGATGATGATGATGATTATGACATGATCTTTAGCACAGCCATAAATAAACCACACCCCGCACCTTGTATAATCTGTCATTTTGTGTAATCTATTGTTTTATTGCCCCAATTATTTTTGTTTTACTGTATTTGTCGTTACCGATGGTTATGTGCTGCACACATGTCACGTCTACCATGACACTGCCATCTATAACCTGTCTACCATGACACTGCCATCTATGACCTGTTACTTTGCATTTTCGTGCGACATGCAGTCGTTTCTCTGCAGCACAAACAGTCGCAAATGGTTACCTGTCTGGCACGACGTCTGGTTCTGCGGGTGCGCAGGTCGTGTGCGTGACGTCACTCGCGTCGTACGCGCTGCTGTCGGTTCTCCTGTGCCGGGGCCTGGTCCGGCTGCCCGGCGCTGAACTCGGCATTCGCTACATGCTCACGCCGGAGTGGAGCAAGCTACTCAACATCAGGGTGTGTATGCGCGTGTCCTTGCAATTATGGTTTGCGTGGTGTTTTATGCTTGGGGTTTCTTCAAATGTCTTCAAAGGAAGTACATAGAGCAACCAGGTCCAAAGCCGGAAAATTTTTTCCTGGGCCGGCACCTGTTTAAGGCGTCGGAAAAGCTGTATTTTTACTATTTATTATCGGTGACGCACCCCCTTTATCCAAATTTTGAACGGGGGGGGGGGGGGAGAACCTCCTTGGCTACAGGCCTAACGGCAACTCTAAATGTAAGCACCTAACTAGCAGAAATTGTACGCAGCTTTAGTATTGGAGCTTCTGAGTTGTTAAAGCTCCAAGCTCCTGCGTTCTTTTGTACTGCGCTTGGCAAACAATGGACTGCAGGAGTTTTCTCCTGCACTCCATTGGTTTCAGAAGACTACAAAAGCTTTTTAGGGGTGATTCTTTTCTCAATGAGAGCGTATTGTCACGTTTCGGATGACAAGCTTGATTTAATGGGCTTGTCGAGTCGACTTGCAGAGCAGCAGCTAAGATAGATCTTTTTTTGTCCTCTTTCACTCATGGATCTCACCAAAGCAGACCATGTGGCAATATGCAGTAGATCCAGTGAAGCCACTAACCAGATATTGGGGAGAGATTTAGTGCGGGAGCCTATCAGTTGATTAGACCCCAAGCACTTGCATTCCCTTGTGCTCTCCTCGCGTTCTTTTGTTCGCCGACTGGAGTACAATAGAAGGCGAGAGCTTGAGGACCTAAAGATCGGGGGACGCTGTACTAAGTATTCCTATTGACTCGCTGGACCGTGCAGGTGTGGTACGAGGCGGTGCGCCACAGCCTCCTGAGCGGCGGAGTCTCCACTGGCGTCATCATCAACTTGGGCAGCTTCAACCAGTTCTCCAGCGGGACATACACGTGAGGGCCGCAGCGCATTTCTGGAAGGCGGTTCAAACGAACATACTTCATTTCCACCTTCTGCGGAACATTTGTCAGAAGTGGAAAGCGAGAGACAGCATTGGACACTTATATCGTTGACAGTGCACCTTTGGCCACCTTTGCGACTCCACGTGGCTTTAGTTAGAGCCCCTTAGGGACTTAGAATAGCGATGAAAATTTCGAGTAGTTTGGCAATAGTGTTTATTTGTCTGTACTGGTTTGCACTGTTTCGGGGGTACAGAGGTGAGGGGAATTCATGCGTGGTCTTTTGAATTTGTTTGCTTTTGAAAAGGCAGGATGGGAGTGGGAGGGGGCACATCATTTGTTTTTCCACTGGCATCACTCCTCTTGCTACTCACGAAGGGTACGCTCAGGTGTTCTCAAGTTCTTAAGGCAAACTTAAACCCCCCCCCCCCTCCTTTTTTGTGCACCTACAAGTTATTCCAAAATTAGGTCGTTTTTCTCGATCATTTATCCTATCTGAGCCCGGGAAACAGTTTAACAGGCTTCCTCCGACAGCTGAGACAGCTACGACGCGCGCCGCCACCTCCGTATATTACTCAACGATCACGATTAATCAACACTACCACCGCCGTGTTGTCTTGACAACAGGCGGCGCAAACATTTCGCCGAGCCGAATGGAAAAGCCTATATCGACAGGCTGTAGACATTGCCGAGATAAAACATGGCGTACCCATGCGTTTGCAGGGTGGTTGCGGGCGTGGCCCTGGCCGAAGTGCTGCTGGGCCTGATGAGCGGCGCCGTCGTCTTCTCGGTGCTGGGCAGCCAATCAGAGCGGCTGGACATGCCCATCGAGGAACTCGCGCGCCACGGTCAGTGCGAATTCGCATGAATCGAACAATAATCACTGGGGCTTTACACCTCCAGTGCGTTAGACTCTACAGAAAGCCGCTACTGACATTGTTACGGGCCACAGGTTTGAATGAAACGTTGTAAATAGTGCAGTGCGTGTGAGTGTCTTTATGTGTTATGTGACTGTTATGCGTGTATGTATGTGTTGTGTGTTTATCATTGTATATATATGTCATCACCCGGCAACTAGAGTAGCCTTTCAGGTGAAAACCCAGGCAAACCTCTCCAGCTTCCCATGAAAATAATTCTCTCTTTCTCTCTATTTCTCTCTCTCTCTCTCTCTGGGGCTTAACGTCCTAGGAATTCGATATGATTACGAGTGTGGGCTCTGAGAATTTTCGATCACTGGGTGTTATTGAACGTGCAACGTAAGTTAGAGTTGACGGGGTTTTTTCGCCTCCATCGACATACGGTCGCCGTGGCCGGGATTCTATCCTGCTACCTTCGCGTCAGTATAGTACAGTAACGTATCACTAGACCACCGTGGCCGGTAACCGCGTGAATCGTGGTTAGTGCGCAGCGTTTCGTGTAACTTCCCTTTCTTTATGCTTTCGTTCTTTTGCGGAACACCGAGCTAAGGTAAAGCGCCTTATTATGCTCCGTACCTGCGTCCCGCGCTTCGTTTTGCCGAGTGAGTTGTAAAAATGTCTGTGCGCACGTTCCGCCGCATACACTTAATGCATTTAATTTTTCTCGGAGTCAAATTTTCAGTATGACAATCGGAAACTTACAACGTGATAATGTATTGAAGGAGGTTCCGAAATAGAAGGCTGCAGTTAGACCTTATAATTGTTAGCGTTCAAACAGCAGATGGCCACTGATGTTTATGCATCGATTGATTGATACGTGGGGTTGAACGTCCCCAAATTACCACGTGATTATGAGAGACGCCGTAGTGGAGGGCTCCGGAAATTTTGCCATTTGTGGTTCTTTAACGTGCACCCAAATCTGAGCACACGGGCGTATGCAGGATGGTGTTTATGCAAGAAACCAGTCTAGGTAAATTTTTAGGAGTGCGTTAAACCAACCCGGGCAAAGAAAAGGTCGTGCCTCGTTACTCTGTCGCAGTTCGGGAACCTATTACTTAGAGCCTGACCTTTACTTTAGCAATAGCAATTTATGGACATTCGAGGTACATTTTTTTTGCTGTCGCCGTGATGCTCCGTATAGAATCAACCTTGATGTCATATGTTCTATGTGCGAGCGAAAGCTCGTGATGGCGGCATAATGACGCGGATTGGACGGATATAAAATGTGCCGGTGGCTCCATCGGGTGACGGAACATGAAGGGACGTGGGGTGACGGAAGCGGGGTACTGCGTTGCTCGCGTAGCGACTTTAAACTTCAATGAAGTGGGAATGGTCACGCGCGCTTTTTCGAATGCGATCAGTATAGACGACTCATACCCTTGTACGTACTGTATACCTTCACCGTTTACTTCGCGTTGAAGCGACATACAACGCGAAAACTACTTTGGTCCTTAGAGCAACCGCATTTCCTTACACGACAGCGTTTTATAGAGTTACGCGAGTTTGGTTCTGAAAAAAGTTAGCCGCGAGCCTTAGAATTAGTATGACATCAAATTTGTTGCTATCGCATTCATTTACATTCAAATTCGTTGCTATCGCATTCATTTACATTCAGATTTGTTGCTATCGCATTTATTGACATTCCAATTCGTTGCTATCACATTCGTCGATTCACAAAGCTGTGACTTTTTTGTTTCCTTTATTTGATGTCGCAGGGTTGAGCCTCTTTTTCCTCTCGTTCACCGAGGCCGTGGCCGAGGTCGACTATGCATGCGTATGGAGCGCCGGCTTCTTCAGCGCCTTCGTAATATGCGCGCTCGATAGCAATGTGAGTGTGACTTCGCTCATCTTTCCTCTTGTACATTAGAGTGGCCGTTGTTAGTAAAAACTGATAGGGTAAACGGGTCATCATGGTTTGAGCTTTATGTTCGACGAGCTTGTCTATATTTAGTGGGAAATTAGGCATGCTCAATAACAGGAGCATACAGCCAGAAATTTTTGCGCAGTAGGGGAGGGGGGGCTGTTAAGCATACTTTATGTATGTTCATGCTTGCGTTTTTAGTGTACGTGCATATATGTGCAAGTGAAACTGAAAATTTTCGGGAGGGGATTAAAATTCTCCCGGCTACTTATAACGATGCTTCTGGCCTTCACTATAGTTTAGATTTCAACGCTGTAACCTTTGTTGCCAACTGCTATTTTAGTGTCGAATTTGAAAATGGGCTCTCTTTTACCTTGGCGTCGTGAAAGAGTTATTTACGAATACGAACGAAAAATTCGTCTTTCTCTTCGGTGTCATTTAGTATAAACGTAGCCATAGTTTCGATTTGCGCGCAGTGCCTGATGGTGGAGTCGGTGCTAACGCCGCTCGGCGACGGGTTTACCTGCGTGCGCACCCGAAGACCCCGGACGGCGTTCGCCGTCAGCCTCGTCGGGTTCTTTGCCTCCATGCCGCTGGCGATGCAGGTATACAAGAAGTACTGTTTACAAGAGGTACTGTTTAGACAGTACAAGAGGCACTGAGTACAAGAGTACTGAGTACAAGAGGTACTCACTACAAGAGTACAAGAGGTACTTCAGACATACAAGAGGTACTGTTTAGACACGACAGGCAAGGTTGTTCACGAAGTATAAAAAAAAACTGCATTGCGCAACAAGGACAAATATATCAGCGCAAGATGTAATTGCCACAACAAAGAGCGTGGCAGGTGTTAGCGCTCCTGATGTGAAAGAGAAGCTGTGCTGACGCTGCTAAACAATAGCCCGTGTGCAAAAAAAAGAAAATGTGAACCGAACATTCTTAGTTAATGCCCACCATGCATCGAATTGAAAATACTGGGTTGGTTCTGGTTCGATTACAACGTGACAATGTGTCATTCCACTTCAGTTCCGGTTAAAAAAACCTCCGGCTCGTGAACCTCCGGCACTTCCGGCTCGTGAACCGACTTTCTAAGGAGCGTGCATTATCGGGCTATACTGGGCTGTCAAAAAAGTGCGTTCTTAACTTGATACGTTGCTGATGAACCCCAACCAACTAGCCCAGCAACGTGCCTTAGGAATCCATAGCTTCTTACGCAGTATATTGCATAAAAATTGAGAATGTCGTATTACCGCAGAAGTAAAGCAGTACAGTATTACAGTTGCCACTGAAAGTAATTACGGATATGAATCACCGATAGCAACATTTTGTGACGTGTTGTCAATGGCAGAACCCGCTTGAAACTATCAGGCCAATGATGACCAGCAGCATCTGACAAAGGTAGGCCCTCCTATCGAAACGTCGCAAGCCTGTATGAGGCACACATGTGGTCAGGAGGGCGATCCTACCACTAAGATGACCGATTCTAAGATGTTGCTCCCATTGTCGCCAACGTTTCCCTTCGCCCTTCACCGCCGTTTAACTTCGATAACGCCGACTGCTTAAACCACGTCTGCCGGGGTGATTAATGTCTGTGTTGCTCACTACTTTTATCGTACAATGCGCTTCCCTCCCTCGGCTCTCATCTTTTCTACATGTCATACAGCTGGCGCAGAAATAAAGTAGACCATTGCAGTTCCTGCTACACGTAAATATACTAAATAGAGGCAAGTGTTGGCTAATGTTCGTAAAAGGCAGACTGATGTCGTTTACTGCTGGTCGAATTGCGCCTAATGTCGGCTAGTTATCGCTAATTATGGCTAATTTGGATAAAGCTTCATGTTTGCTAGTGAACGAGAAAATTTACAACCACGCGTTTGTATCACAGAGCAATATCCTTGCGGACATAGGCGTGCACACGAGTGTGGCAGGGGGGCGGCCGCCACTCCTAGTCAATTAAGAGGGGGCGGAAGTTCAGGCCCACACATTGACTTAATAGGGGGGGGGGGCAGGCTGCAACCCGGAGGTGTGGGGCGCAATGTCAGTGCCTAATAGGGGGTCAGGTGCTACGGTGAACCTTTGACCCCCTCCCCTGGAGGGGAACCCTGCGCAAGACTATGCTTGCGGATTCCTCGATAGAAAGCCTCTTGTTTTACGTAGGGTTTGTCGTGTCTCGAGAATCGAACCCTGGACCAACGCCTCTCCGGGACGTTTATTCGGTCCGATGGGCTAACCATGATGCTAGCGATTGTCGATTGCGAATTGACTGACAACTCGAGTCACATGGACAGAACTATGCCTGCTGGGGTTGACATTTATAATATGTTTAGTCGAATTTTGATTAATTCACTGACACACAGCTCCAACTAGTCCGTACCAAAATTCCTGCCCTCATTTCTCTCTCTCTCTCTCTCTCTCTCTCTCCCTCTCTTCGGCAGAATGGCATCTACCTGGCCTTCCTTCTCGATGCGTCCGTGCGAGGCATGCTGGTACCAATAATCGCCTTCGCGGAAATATGCGTTGTTGTCGTATTTTACGGTGAGCACCGTGATAATAATTCGTAGGCTGCCTACTCCCATTCTTCCCGTGATTTAATTACACCTATTGAAATAAAAGGCTCGCGAAAAAAAAAGGGGGGGGGGTGTTTCTTACCTGTTACCGTCTATGTACAGGATTCTGATTCGAGGTCCTTAGTGGGAAATTAGGATCAGAATGGCAGTAAAACCTCAACACCCCCCCCCCCTGCCTAAGGGACTACCGCACGCCTATGATTACATTGTTTCGTTTTGCGGGTTTACTGTGAAGGTACGTAAGAATGTTCTTGCAGATTCGGGTCACGTTCAGGTCATGCAGATTTAGGTCATGTCTCTTAATCTTTCTTATTTGAACATCTGTGTCTCCATTGGAAATGCATAGAAAGCGTATGGTGACGTTGCTAACGTTATGTAGTTACTAACGACGACTCGAATTCACGACTTACGAAGCGTGGAAAAACCTGGAACTCTTGATCTTCCGAGCATGTAGGTGTCGAGCCCCTGACTTCCGAAGTGCGCAGAAGCTTGAACCTTACAAATGTGTAGAGCATCGAGCCCTCGACCTATCCCCGAACCTTCGAAGTGCGGGGGAAATTGAAAATTCGACATCTGATGTATTTATAGTAGCTCGAACACCGCAATTTTCATTCATGTAAATGTCCAAGGCGACGGAAATGAGCAAGAGACGCACTGTGTATGCTTATACTTAGACAACTGCATAATAATAATAAAAGCGAAAACTGAATACACAGAGAGGAAGACACTGATGCCATCTTAGATATTAAACGTGGTCTTTCTGCAGTATTAATCTTTCAGAAGAACCACGTTTTGCTGGCAGTGTTGTAGATCTTCAAAACTGCTGTCGTCGAAGCACTCGAAGGTTGCGAAAAAAGGATATAGCCATGCACTATACATAAAGTCGCGCCATGCATCTATCCATGTCTTGTCTTAAGTAAGCCCTCGCGAAGTAGTGTGAGCACAATATGATTGATAGTTGTAAGGCACGGGTTACACGTCTTGTATATGTAGGTTATTCTTTTGTAGCAGTGGCCATTGTCGCTGAACGTAAGAAGTCTGTTATGTCCGCGCATGACTGCCGAAAGCAGTCGGAAGAAACGTGTTGTGTAAGCATACCGTACATTCATTGCGGATATGTCTCACTGGCTACAGAAAGTACTGGTAGTACGCCATTAACGCTGTTTTTTACGGCTGCCAATAAACAAGGTAAGATTTGTGCCACTGTGGAGAGAAATAATGAGCGAGTAAAATACAGGAAGAAGACCGGTATTCGTTTTGTAGAACACCCCAACAAACTCACTGATTACCTTACAAGTGTGGTGCATAAAGTTCATTTCAGCTGCGGCCGCCTTTACGTAGTACAGACGGGCCGTTGCATTAAACCAGAGATTTTTGGAACATAGGACAATGCTAACCGGAGGCTCACCTTTTAATCTCTCTCGACATTGTTGAGACTGTAAATGCACGTCAAAATTTGATGAATGCGCAATTTTGTACCGACATAGGAATGCCGAAACGTATCTGATGATTGAGGCAAGGCATATCGATAATAATGGCAGAGCATGCGTGGGCCAACCGTTGATCTCGCGTAAACCCTACGCATATCAGATGGATAGCTTCGCCTACTGCAGGGGCATCAGGGGCGTAGCCAGAAATTTCTTTCGGGGTACTATACTTTATGTATGTTGTTAGATTATTATTATTATTATTATTATTATTATTATTATTATTATTATTATTATTATTATTATTATTATTATTATTATTATTATTATTATTATTATTATTCGTGGGGTTTAACGTCCCAAAACGACCATATAATTATGAGAGACGCCGTAGTGGAGGGCTCCGAAAATTCAGACCACCTGGGGTTCTTTAACGTGCACCCAAATCTGAGCATACGGGCCTCCATCGGAAATGCATCCGCTGCAGCCTGGATTCGAACCCGCGCACTGCGGGTCAGCAGCCGAGTACCTTAGCCACTAGACCACCGTGCTGGGGGCCTTTATGTATGTTAATGCGTGCGTTTGTATGTGTGCGTTTGCATACATACAAACGCGCACATATAATTGAAAAATCACAGCATATCTACGGAGTCAATAGTGCTGAGTGGGGCGAAGCACCATTCACTCCGGAGTCCGCGCGTCCGTCCACGCATCCCTCCGTCCGTGCTATTGCAGACACTTTTATTGGACTTACGCCGTCTAGAAAATGAGACGAGAAATGGTGATCAGACAACGCCATTTATTATACTGTTCGGGAGATACTGCCGGCTACGCCTGGCGGGGGACAATGTTACTCTAAAAGGAGCTTCATCCATAAAATGTTTGAGGTAAGTTAATGCCCTATAACTTCCTTGGCTGCACCCTTGATTGCCATGCGCAGGTAAGCTTTCGCGCCTCCTTTTCTTTCCGCCACTGTGCGCATCTTCCCTTGTTAGTCAGCGTCTGTGGTGCCGGGACTTCGTCCATGTTTGCACGCTTCGTCTTCTTTAAAATGAATACTAATACCAACTAGCTCATCTGTCTGTTATTTCAAAATTTCTTTTTCTTGCTTTCTTGTGTGTGTTTTACAGGAGTGACGAGGCTGGCATTAGACTTCGAGTTCGCAACGGGCCGTCGCCAGTGCTGCTACTTGAACCTCTGCCTGCGTGTGTTCGCACCCTGCGTTCTCGGAGTACGTGGACCTCTGCTCGATTCTGAATCAACTTCATCGCTGAGTCACTTTCGCGTGAAACACTTACGTCACCCGTGAGGTAAAACGGAAGAAACAGGAAATAGGAAGGAATCTGGCTCGACGCGACTGTTTCGTGCATAGCCGAGCGATTTCCCGCGTTTTGTTCGTTACTTCTTGTGCGGCGCTACACCCCAGACGACGTTTCCGATGGCCGAAAGAGTTGAGGCCGCACCGATGAACAGGAAGAAAGAGTACAAATCAGTCTCCTAATCGGGGTACATTGTGCTGGAATTACACTGTAATATGAGGCCACGAGTGCTCGGATGCGGTAAAGGCGATAGCCAACCCCCACCCAACCCCAACGCTTGTGTCGGCCCCCTCTTCCCCATCCCTTCAGTGCCTGGTCTTCCACTGTTCAAAAGAGGGAAGTCTTGTCCCCACGCTCTACCTCTCTCCTCATCTTCCCCTCCCAACGATCAGATCAAGGAACCGTCCCAGGGGCAGCACCAGCGGAAAAAACGGGGGAGGGGTAAGCCCCCCCCCCCCCAAATTTTTTTTGCCTGTCCCCTTGCCTTTTGCCCCCATAAGAACAAACACAGTCAAGACGGAACCACTAAATTTCCGCCTCCCAGGCCCCCTGATGGAACACGTTTATCGTTGCTGCCCCCCCCCCTTCGTACCATAGTAAAGAATCCTGCAGCCGCCTCTACCCCAAACGTAAGCGCCTGGATTCGCTTTGGTCTCCAACCACGTGCTATCTTTATAGGTTCGTTTGTGTACCTTCTGTTCTCTGCGTTCGTCGTTTTCGCGCTGTAACCAAAGATGCTTTATAGGTAAGACAGATGCTTGGGCTAGTTGGTGATTGGGAATCAACATATTTGCACAGTGCAAGACTACGAGTACTTACGACGTAACTACAGAAGGAGAAACAAGGACAGAAAGAGCGCTCTTCTTCTGTAATTACGTCGTAACTACTCATAGTCTTGCGCTGTGCAAATATGCTTTATAGGTGTCACCCGTGCAGTCAGTTCAAAGGACGATGCTCTGGTGTTCTATAGACAAGCTTGTTGACTTCTACACGTACGGTCGCCTCAAGCAAGATACTTTCATGCTCCAGTGGTGTGTGCGTGTCTCCTGATTTGCCTCATGGGTGGAGCGAGGTTTTCAGAGAACGAGGGTGTCCGAGTCCGGTCTGCAGTCGCAATTTTCAGCACTAAATCGTTATGCGACAGCGTGTCGTCGCACTCTTTCTAACACGACTTCGTCGTGTTCTTCTCTTTGCGTGTGCCTTGCTTCGCGGCTAAACCAGTGTCGCCCTCTGTCGCGCGTCGCAGTTGGCAGCGCTGTTCTCGGTGCTCGGCAGACAGCGGGAGTTGTACTTCGAGAGCTACCGGTACCCGCTCGGCGCCAGGATGGTCGGCTGGTGCGTCTCCGCCTTTGGACTGCTGCAGATACCCCTGTTCGCGTACGCCGAGATATACCAGGCGCAATTCGTAAGCAGCCACACCACACGCTCTTGTCAGGGGCGTTGCGGCAGAAATTGTTTACGGAGAGGGGTCGGGAGGGGGGCACCCTCTTGAAATGGTCATATTTCGCATTGTATTCCAAGGCAGAAAAAAATTGTGGGGGGGGGGGGGGGGGCACGGGTTCAGTTTGTGCCATCTCGTTGCTAAGCCACTGTCTGTTGCAGAACATTTTCAGCAAGTTCCTAGAGGTCGGACAGCGAAGCTGTAATCACGTGCGAATGTATGCGTGTGATTTGCTGGCGAGATCATGTGCATCGTCACCATCGTGGTCGTCGTCGTCATTTAGCAGCGTCCTTATCATCACCTCGAGCATCATAATGATGAATTCGTCCTATTGAATTCTTGATCTACTTCCCCTGTGGTCGCGTAATTCACGCGATGACCACTAGCACATCTCTTTCCATCGATTTTGTATTTAGATGCACTGTTTCTGTTGGCCTTAGTCTTACGATAGAGGATAGTATATATATAGAAGCTCCGTTGAATGGTTTCTAAAAAATAATTTTCGGAGTTTAGGCATATTCTGTTGATCTTTAGCACGTTAGACTTAAATAATGGACATCACAGAGAAGCGCAGTCGAGCACACAGGACTGGACAGATCAGTGAAGTCAAGAAATTTCCAGGCATATGTGTGTCGCCGTATGTCTGAAAACTCAATTGTTCATAGACGTATCACACAATTGTGGAACCTCTACAGCTTTTCCAAAATGAAATCTTGTAGTCATAGACAGCCCCTTAATCTCCATTGAGTAGTTCCTATAAAATAATTTTTGGGGTTTAACGCTGCAGAACCACGTTGTTATTATGAGAGACGCCGTAGTGGAGGGCTGCGGAAATTTCGACCACCTGGGGTTCTTTAACGTGCACCCAAATCTGAGCACACGGGCCTTGAACATTTCCGTTTCCATTGAAAATGTGGTCGCCGCGGCTGGGACTCGATCCCGCAACCTGCGGGTCCGCAGTCCAGTGCCTAAACCACTAGACCAGTGTGGCGGCGGGTGATATCTTCTGTACGCAACGGCATATATACCACGTGATCAGCTATCTCTTTCCAAATGCGCAGAAATTCGGCGCTGTTTGCCGGCCGAAGCCGATATGGGGACCCGATGACCCGGAACTTTTCGAGGGATACCTGGCGTTCCTCGGAAAGCGCGGAGCCCTCAAACCTTCCATGATGTCACCTCCTCTAACCGTCGTCACCAAGGTAAGTGAGGGAGTCAACAGCTTTATTCAAAGCAGCGGATTGAGGCCGTACGTCAGGCCGTGCCAGGGGCGGTGGATTTCCCAGCCGCTTCCCGTGCTCGCTTGAGGGTCCATGTTTGACCCTGCCGCCATCTGAACTGATCAGCGATTTTTTCCACCGCGCCTTAAGTCGCTCTGAAGAGACTGCATTTTCATGCTGTGAATGGGCGCATTCCCATATAAATGCGTTCTAGGGAGGTCTGTTTCATGCCATGTAACTTATACAGGATTAATCTGCGTATAGCTCTGAGTATATGCGATTTAGTAGATGCCAATTAGGGTTGGGAAAGGTTCTGGTATGAAGTGGCGCCTCCTGTCAAATTTCCGAGACTATATCTTCATAGGTGGTGGAAACCTGTGGCGTGCTGCTTCGCACTGAAAGGCGAGACCGCTTTTCTGCGCCGAATGTTCGGGAAAACGCGTACTCAGAGAAAACAAGCCTATCCTAACCTTATGTAAATTGACGTAACATAACCCAGCCAAACCTAAACTTCAACGTAGGATATAACCTATAACTTTTAACGTAATTTATGCTCTAAAACTAAGCAATGATTAGCGATAATCGTACGCGACATTTCCATGCAATCGCTTGAAGACCCGCGGTCATCTACATCTACAGCTTGAGTATAGAGTTAGTCCTAATATACGAAATGTGTCATACATACAAAATGTGCGCACACGTACGCATGTCATCTCGATTTCTTTACCCTCAGCATCTGCCATCTGTGCGACCTGCGTCAAAGGAGGATATTGTGACATATTTCAAAGGAAACGTGTCCTCAAGTTCTTTATTGCAAATGTTGATGTTGACAGCAGCGTCATCCGCATTACATGTCGAAGCCCTACCAATAATGGCAGCTATTGGGAACACGCCACTTTTCTGAATACTTTGAAACTAAGTTTGACATGAGTGAGTGAGTGAGTGAGTGAGTGAGTGAGTGAGTGAGTTTTCGGTTCATTCCTCCACGCTACGACCGTCAGTACTTACAAACTAGAGTCAGAATAGTAGTTGAAGTTTCTGTTCTGTATGGAGCTTTGAAATTGAGTACGCAAAGTCTTGCGTTTGTGTTTGACGCCACTGCGCGTGCGCCATACGCTATATCTTTGGATACCCACGCTAAATGACGGAAAGTTTATCGTACCCAACAAATGCGACCTCCGAATACCCTAATATTTAATAATATAATGAACTTTTCTGTGGGAAATCATAAGCTAATATGAGGCTCTCTTTCCTCTACCTGCCAGGCGAGCCCTCTTATTAGCCCGACCGTCACAACGGGGATATCGGCCGTCGGTGCAGCTGCGTCTAAGCGCAAACCGGCTAAGGGCGGTGCAGTCCGGGTCGCACCGCCAGAGGACGCGGCGTCAGAAGGAGACGTGATGAGGGAGACGAGAACCTTCAGAAAGGCGGCCATCCGTCGCATGTCGCTGGCGACGGGCCACACTCCCAACGAGCTGAAACGAATGGAAGTTCTGCGAAAACTGCGCAGGTTGAACGCCTCTGCCTGTTCGGCCTCGGAAACCACGGAGTCAGAGCCGAAGGAACAGTCGGAGCTCACCACCGAACGAAAACGATCGCTAGTGCCGACAGCGCCGCCAGTCCGGCTGGAAGCGCCGAGTGAGACGGTTGTTCCTCAGGTGGCGCCATCCGTCGGTGTCCCACCGCCAGCTTTGGGAAGGCACGAAGTCGGCGTGACCTTGTCTCCGGAAGCGACACACCTGGAAGGTGGACGCCCCAAGCGGAAGGCCAAAGGTCACATCACCATCAGCGCACCGACGCCGCAGCCGGAAGGTGAGGACAAACCCAAGGTGTCGCCGTACGCCCGCAGGAGGAGCACCATCCACGGTCCACCCCAGTTGGGCTACAGCGATATCCTTCGCAGACCGAGCATCAAAGTGACGCTACTCGAACCCATCTCTGAGCCCGATCCTGAACTGGAGAAGCAGGCGGCAGAAGAGGTCAGGAGGGTCGTCAAGGACTTTCGGCGAAAGTCCATCGCCGTGATGCGCAAGATGCAGTCCAGGAAGTCAGTCAGTGGTCCAGGCGCCGACTCGCCGCCTGCAGGAGGACCTCGACCGCGCCGTTCCGTGAGCGGAGGGAACTTCCTGCGGGGTCGACCTTCCATCAGCGTTCCTCCGCACCTGACGGACGCGCGACGGTCCATGAGCATCTCTCCCAGTCGAGCAGATCCTCGGAGATCAATCAGCGGGGAAAGTGTCTCGTCAGACGGGGGTCTTCCTCGACGTCCCAGCGGCGTCGGACGTTCGGGTGGGCTCCATCCGGGGCTGTCCGCCTCGCGTCCTTCCGTTATCGGTCCCGGACTTCCTGCTCGAAGAGCATTCTTCGCCACTTCCAGACTTTCCGTTGGTGGGCCGTACGACTACCGCCGAACGTCGACGCGGTCTTCGGTGAGCGGAGAGGCCGGCGGCGCAAGCTCTCCTGGAGGGAACTCGCCGCGTTCGTCCTGCCAGCCGAGTGCTTTCACCACGGAAGAACTGGCTCGACTACGGGCAATCGCACGGACGGCGAGTTCGTCCAACGCGGACGACGAGTGACCGACGGTCTACAAAGATCGTTGCAATGTACGACGTTGTCGTCGCGGGAACCATTCGTTTATGTGCATATCGAACGTTTTTATATACATGAGGCGTTTTTGTGTCACATGACTCAACGCGCCAGTCGAAGAAACATTTATGTACAGTTATTTGTATTAGCTTTCTTTTTGCGGAAATGAGCAGAAACAATATAAAAAATGACCATTACCGAATATCAGTGTTCAGAATCGATTGACGTTGCGCTGAAGGCGGCTCCGCATGCCAATGCTGAGTAACCATGGTAACCGTCGCCATCACGATGAAATTGATTGCGCTCTGACGTCTGCGTAGCTTATAACGCCGAAGCTGTTTTCAGTCGAGGCTTTCCTGCCTGGGGGATGTCGTATATATTGCCAAATCAAATTGAATCAAATGGTATCTTTATTTCCCCCTTGTATCTTTAGAGGGCATCGAAAAAGAAAACAGCTGCCTATAGGCTGCTTGACTAGTCCGCAACGCGGCGTTATGTAGGGCGTACGTGAGGCTAACAGCAAAGAGAAAGTTAACAAGCGAAAACGTGTGACGAGTGCGGAATAAAAGCAACGCACGATAACCTAGATAAAAAAAGCTCACGAAAATACAACGCCAGGGTAAATTAAATAATTTTCTTCTACAAACATCGGTCTATGTTTTGCTGTAAAACAACAAAACAAATCAGTATTAACTGAAAACTGTTTAACAGTGATGGTAAAGAATAACAGAAAAGCTTTAAGCTAGTATTCAAACGGGGTGTGGCAACATTCCAATGCTCTAGCTCTATGCCTTGTTTTATAGCAGTGGTCGTATGTTTTCAAATGTGCTAGGGTATCTTAGTTATGTATATTAATCATTTCATATTTAAAACTAGAACTCGATCGATAATAGTTTTGTGGTGCTACTTACTCCCAGACAGCGGGTAAATCCAACTACGGATATATGGCCCCTACTCCCATGATTTGTCACAACGCCCACAACTGCTCCTCCCAATCCTCCTAGTTCAAGTCACCCACTGAATGCATGTTAATTTCCACTTCATTCAACTCGCTGCATTTTATTTCATTCCGCGCCACTGCCCGCCACTTGCTTCGCTTTTGGGGGCGAAGCTCTTTCAAGGGGCCCAGCAAAATTCTTAGAGCATAGCCAGAAAACCCTGCCGATCAGTAGTAGAGTGTTCCGAGAACGCGTGGGCCAAATATTAGAGTGCAGCACGCGGCCAGGAATTTTAAATAAGTAATCAAAGTCAGCTAAAAATTGCTTTCTCTTCTCTCTACGAATGACGCAATACGCTCAAAAATGACTCGTAGGAGGCCTTCTATCAGCCATTGGCTGATTTTAACATGGTGCACTCGGTCATTACAGGAATCGCCGCGGAAGGCCGTCCCTTGTCCACGCGTGCGCGCGTGCTATCACGCTGAAAAAGCCACTTTTAGATAGCAAGATAAAAGAGCTCAAGGTCACGAGGCGCACGTGATGCATTTTATTTGCCCCTGCCATCCCTCCCTGCTTAGCTTCCAGTGCTTTCGTCGAGACCAGAAAAGATAGAATGCGATAGCAGCGTGCGACAATTCTTTCTAACTTTCTAACCACCTCCTTTTGTCCTGACCGCGGGCAATGCTTTTTGTACTGTCCGAAAAATGAATAAATAAATAAAATAAATAAAATAAACTTCGCTCGTACTGGCCGGATTCTTGAAATTTTTTTGCGACGTTGAATTAGGGAGGCAATAATATATATTTTTTTAAAGTCTATCGCATGGTTACTTGAAAAAGTATTTTAGGGCTTATTTAAGGTCGAGGTTTTTCCGTTGGCGCGCGCCGTAGCCGTGTTGGCGATGATGATCACGGACGACTGGCTGAATTGTGCAGTGTACGACAACTCGATATGCTCTACCAGATAACTCGATGCATTAAGTATGGCTGAAAATAACCAACCGCCAGGAGAACGTGCACAACCATCACTTTTTGCCAACTTCATGATAGATCTGATAATGAGGGTGAAACAAAATTCAGTACTCAACACTACTTACTATTTAGGACCAATAAACATTGTATGTAACTGTAAACCGCTTTGTCACTTATTTACACGTGTGAGCCGTCAATGTGACGAGTGATATGCACGAAAATCAAACGGTACCACTGCTTCGCCCACTCCTAATCGTTCACTTCATGGATACGCCGTGCTTTTTTTTTTCTGTTTTCAATAATCAATTTTAAGCCCTGCCGTGGCTCTGTGGTAGAATGCTTCGATGACACATACAATTCCCGGGATCGACATTGATACGAACCCTGATTTTTATTAAATTCACGAGCGCTTTCAAAGCTATGCGTCTGATGAAGCACTAGACGTCCTCTCCTTAATACATTTTTTTGTATACCTACTGCCAGGCGCGTAACTAGGAGAGGGGGGCTAGCCCCTCCCCCTTTCTTCTGAAATTCTGATAGAGGGGGTGTTAGGGAAAATAAGTAATGAAAATAGTGTTGTTGTTTTTTTCGAAACAGTCAAATCCTTCAACAAATATCCCTTCCTTTACCCCCAAAAGATACTCTCGGCTTCGGGTCTGCCCACTTCAGCCAAATATTTGTCCCGTCTGCGCTATGAAAGGACGCATCGTCATTACCATACCATCGCAATAATCATCATCCTCGCCACTCAATCCAACGGACAACGCAGTCCACATCTTCGCGCGCTTCACCGAGCGTCCACCCCTGGTGTCAAGCCTTCTGAACAACATCTAGTCTAAGCGTGAGTGACGGACGTTCGCTTTTTTTTCCCCCAAATATTCCGCGGTGCCACGTGTGCCCTTATCGAGAACTTGGACACGTTAAATGTACGTAGTTGTACAGTGACGTATATCCGGGAACGAGAAACGGCGCGAACCTCAGGAGAACACGACAGACAGGGAGGCCTGACGACAAGTACGCGTCGGCGGCTGGCTTGTAGACGCGGCACCCAGCCATCTCCCCATGGTCTCCGAGATCTCGGAGGCCATGGTCTTTCTATGGAGGAAGTGGGCATGCGGCTACAGACCCACGCGTATGCGATGCAGAGCGTCAGCGCGTACATTGCAGCCGTGACACCGAACTCTCTCCTATGAAGAGAGAGGGTGTGCGATACACAAAGCTGCGTGCTCTCTCTTTCTCTCTCTCTCGTTGGGAGAGGTTGAGGCACCGCGTCAGCACCTGTACAAGCCAGGTGCTGACGCGCTGCAACGCATGCATGTGGTCAGGCCCTAAGCGTTGGTCTGCAGGAGTCTCAAGTATGTGGCACGTGGTTTGACACGAAATAAGGTTTTGTGACCTTTGCTAAATAGCATTCGAATTCTTCGTCGCATACATTGCAATTAATGGCGCTTTGCTCGGGTAAGCTGGCTGCAGAGATGGAACTAATCTGAAGCTTTGTAATTTTTTTCATGTGGCCCACCATGTGGTCACTGCGAGTTGAAAGCTAACCGTGCAACGAAAATTTACATTTTGCAACTGGCGTCCAGATTTCAGGCATTGTGGAAATCAGCATCGATATGTTTTTATTTTTCGAAATCAGACGTCAAATCCCCGTCAGAAATGGACCCGTATATTGGAAATATGCGAAAAGAATGTGGCAACACTAGGTGGCGTCTTGTTTTAGCTCACTGCGAGTCTGCTTCGCTCACCATTTTGTTCGCAAAGTGCGTGGCGCTCTTATGTCACTGATTAGTTTCTCTGAATAGCTTTTAAGATTGCCGCGTGACCACTTTGGTGGTTATTTCGTTAGATTGTAATGAACTTGTGTTCTGGCAAGTAGGCTATAGCCTACAGTGTCGGTCCAAGTGGCGACCTCAAAGAGTCGTGAGAGGTGATGGGTGTGAATGATTTGCGAGTGAGTGAGTGAGTGAGTGAGTGAGTGAGTGAACGTTTATTAGGTCCAGCAAAACGTGATAAAACGCTCACCCAGCTTCCACGACGGGTCGACAGGCCTATAGCCTTCCGGCCTGATCACTGCGGGAGCGGTGTACTGCCAGGAGTTAGACTCCATAGAAGGGAATCAAGGGACTTCGCAGAAGCGCGTCTTAATCACATGCTCCAGGTACGCGGGCCGTTGGTTCCTAAGTTAACCGAGCCAAAGAAACAGAAGAAGAAGAATAAGAAGAAGAAGCAGCTTTTTTTTAGAAAAGGGTCAGAAAGAGGAGGGTATGGTGAGGGATGATTGTGATATAGCACAATGAGTCACTGCACACAATGTCTCGTGTGGTGTAGGACAAGCACAAAAGTCTCTACAGTAGCAGATGCTCTAAAGACGGAAACCTTTACCCACCTTGCTGAGAAATGAAAGCCGGCCCTTTAAGCTGCGTTGGGCGTGATCTACACGTTCGCAAGCACATAAAGAGAGAGAAAGCAACTACAGAAGGCAGGGAGGTTAACCAGGCAACTAGGTCATCTGCGATGCGCTTGAGAGATGGTCTTTCAACTGCGTGCAAAGGGCACACGCACGGGATGTGATTAATAGTCACTGGCGTGTTACACAAGTCGCAGTTACGATTTTGCTCTTGTCCAATCTTGCATAAATGTCGCGTGTATGCAACACCCAGCCGTAGTATGTGTAGTAACGTTTCCTGGTCTCTCCTTAGTCGGAACGGAAGGCGAAGAGCACGACAAGAGTCCAGCCCATAAGTGCGTTCGTGGCGATAATCTGGATCATTCCACGCGCCGTCAATGGCTGCGTCCGCACTCTCGACCAAGATGATCTGGTGTGAAGTCCTGTAGGTCATAGACGAAAAGGAGCGTACTCTCCTAGAACGTTTACTGCCCTTGCTTTGCCTGCGCTGGACACGAGCACTGACGTGGAGGTTGCGTGGGAGGCCTGTGTCCTCTGTGTGCCGTGACCAGTGGCATGGCCACTGGTCATAGCACAATGAGGACACAGTGACATGACCAGTGGCCATGGCAGCCACTGTTTTTTTTAAATGTACGGTATAGATTTATATTGCATAGCAAATAAAACTATGCTTTCAAAAAAGTTTAAAATAAGCACGGGCTGCCAGTTTGTCCAACTCCATTGTTCTTTTTAGTCTTCTCTGAAAGTGGTCTAGGGACAGTTGCGATTTAAATATAGTCTTACACAGCTGAGGTTAATACACACAGGTACACACTACAAAATAAATAGACATTAAAAAAAGTCAAATTATCTGTACTCAACTGTCAACCAATTTATATATGAGACACCTGAAAGATGAACCTCGAGGGTGGGGGGGGGGGGGCACTTGCCAGAGGTGCTACCCCTCTCCCGCCTGAACACAGAGGGAGTCAGGTAATCCCTGAACATCCCCGACCCCGCTGCCCTTCCCCCACCCGTTATTTAAGCCAGTGACTTAAACTTATTTTGCCTTCCTCCAGGGTTAACATATTCTCTCGCTGGCGCAGATGGGAGCTGAACGAGAACACTGGGGGAGCAAATTCGAGTTCGTGCTGACCTGCATCGGCCTGTCCGTCGGCTTAGGAAACATCTGGAGGTTCCCCTACGTCGTCTACGAGAATGGTGGAGGCACGTGGATTTATGACCTAGTATATATTTATATTCATGACCTACATACCTCACCAGGGCCTCGCCCTTGATACAAACTGGCGATGTGCAGATTAAACTTTGCTGGACAAAATAGTTTAGTAAGCGGTAGTCATGGTCTAGTGCATAGGACACCCGGTTTGGCTGCTAGATCTATCTATCTATCTCGCTATCTATCTCGCTATCTATCTATTTATCTGTCTGTCTGTCTGTCTGTCTGTCTGTCTGTCTGTCTGTCTGTCTGTCTGTCTGTCTGTCTGTCTGTCTGTCTGTCTGTCTGTCTGTCTGTCTGTCTGTCTGTCTGTCTGTCTGTCTGTTGCCCCGCCACGGTGGTCTGTGGCTAAGGTACTGGGCTGCTGACCCGCAGGTCACGGGATCAAATCCCGGCTATGGCGGCTGCATTTCCGATGGAGGCGGAAATGTTGTAGGCCCGTTTACTCAGATTTGGGTGCACGTTAAAGAACCCCAGGTGGTCAAAATTTCCGGAGCCCTCCACTACGGCGTCTCTCATAATCATATGGTGGTTTTGGGACGTTAAACCCCACAAATCAATCAATCTGTCTGTCAGTCTGTCTATCTATCTATCTATCTATCTATCTATCTATCTATCTATCTATCTATCTATCTATCTATCTATCTATCTATCTATTTATTTTCTACCTTTTCTAAATGGCGCATGGTATCGCACAGTTGGCAAGAAAGACTCAAAACAGAAGTACAAGGAAACGAAAAAATCGGGTGTGTGTGTTGTGGCGGCGGAAATGTTGTAGGTTCGTGTGCTCAGATTTCGGTGCACGTTAAAGAACCCCAGGTGGTCAAAATTTCCGGAGCCCTCCACTACGGCGTCTCTCATAATCACACGATGGTTTTGAGATGTTAAACCCTACATATCAATCAATCAATCTAGATCGTGTTGATGTTTGTTGTTTTGATCTCAGCCAACTCGCCCAGCAAAAATTTCTACTTTCCTCAATGCTTTCGTTCACGTGTCTCACTGCTTTGCCACGCAGCGGCCTTCCTGATTCCATACGTCATCATTGTGGCCGTCATCGGCCGGCCCATGTACTACATGGAACTCGTGCTGGGGCAGTTCTGCAGCAGAGGCCCCGTAGCTGCTTTTGATTCGATGCCCATCGCAAAAGGTACGCGAACCTGCGACATTTTCAGCCGTAAGTATCACCCCCCTCAAAAAAGAAAAAAAACAAAGTGGAAGGCAAACGTGATGCGCACTCAAAACACTCAGAACTTGTGCTATCCCGTGTCTGCCTCGTCCCCGTACTTTGAGCGCGCATCACATTTACCTTCCGAGTGTGAACCAACTTACCCAGCAGCAAGTGTTATTAAGCCAAAGTGTTCATATGTATGTGTGTCACAACAAAGGTGAATGAACGTGGTTTCGCAGGTCACGGGATCAAATCCCGGCAGCGGCGGCTGCATTTCCGACGGAGGCGGAAATGTTGAAGGCCCGTGGGCTCAGATTTGGGTGCACGTTAAAGAACCCCTAAGGGTCGAAATTTCCGGAGCCCCTCCACTACGGTGTCTCTCATAATCGTATCGTGGCTTTGGGACGTTAAACCTCGCATATCAATCAATCAATATCAATCATTTCGCAGGTGTGGGACTTGCCATGCCGTACTCGTGCTTCGGAGTCGCCCTCTACTACAACGTCATACTTGCGTACGCGCTGCTGTACGCCTACTACTCCTGCTTCGAGGTGTTGCCCTGGTCCTTCTGTGACCCAGCCTGGGCAGACCAGAACTGCTACGTCCGAGGCGCCAACGCGGTAAGCATACTGCTTTAATGATGTAGAGGCGCGATTCAGAAGTACAGGCAGCTGGGTTTCACCTCCCCTGGTTGCGCATGCGTCAAGGAGCAGCCAGCGCCAAGCCCCGCCATTAGGCGGAGATAGTCCGTGTGGCCACCGCGCCGAGTTTTTTCGGTTTGGCGCGATCCGAGCACGAGCGACAAAATGTTCGTGCTTCATGTTCCTAGTCTGCTACTGACAGGATTACACGTTAGTTTCTGGCGCTGGAGTCCGGACATTCTTGCGTGCTTTGTGACAGTCTGCAGTTTGACTCTACTCTGTCTTCACCAAGGAAACACGTGACCGTATACGATCGACCAGCGTCGCTCTTTCTTAAACTTTACAGAACTAGTGTAAGTTTCATCCTTTTAACTGCTAAGCTGTTCTTAGCCGAGACTTTTATTTGTCCGGGATCCGCAGTAAAGGAGGTGCCCATCATATATGCGGGTATGTTCCAGAGAATTCGGTAAGTACCACTACTCACCACCCGTCCATCGAAGGCAACAGTTAGTGCAAAAATGGGTATCTGCTAAAAAAAATCTCTATTCGTCTAACTTCTGTCTATATAAAGTCAGCCTAATTTCTAAAGAAAAAGCTTAAAGGGGCCCTGCAACACTTTTTGGGCATGGTCAGAAAACGCTGCCGATCGGTAGTAGAGGCTCCCGACAACACGCGAGCCAAATATTATAGCGTACCACGCGGCCTGAAATCCCAAATAAATTATCAAGGTCAGCTACAAAATTCACTTCTCTTCTCTCGACAAATCACGCAATATGCCCGAAAATCACACGTATAGCAAGCCCATCTATCAGCAATGGGCTGATTTGAACATGTCGCGATCACTCGTTACAGAGATCGCCGCGGGATGCCGCTACTTGTTCACGCGTGCACGTGCGGTCACACTGAGAAAGCCGCGCATTTGAAGGGAAAAAAAGAAAAAGTCATCAAGGTCACGAGGAGCGCGCGACGTTTCTTTTGTGGCCCTGCCATCCCTCCCTGCTTATCTTCCAGCGCTTTCGTCGGGACGAGAGAAGAGAATGCAATTGGAGCATACGACAAACCTTTGTAACTCCACTCGCATTCGACGGATTCTTAAAATTTTTTGTGGCGTTGCATTCATGAGGCAATAGGCTTTTCCGGTGAATTAATTCTATGGTTACCTGAAAAAGCGTTTCAGGGCCCCTTTAACAGCAAGCTCACACTTGACGTTCCGGTTTCGTTCGAGAGAGCTTAGTACACTGTCCTGCTGGGAATCGAGCGACCTTGTTTTGTGCTGACTCTAGTGTTACGTTGGAAAAAGTTACTTTACTTTTACAAAATCAATGCTGTAGTAAGAGGCTTGATACATACTCGCGCCGTCCCTCCGTCCGTCCGTCCGTCCGTGCCCTTGAATGGTGCCCTTGAACGGTGCCTCTACCCCTCACACTCTCTCTGCAATCACGTGATGGCGCAGCGTCTCGCTGCAGCAGTCGAGTTACCGGATCCCACCCATCCGCACGCGTCTCCGCTGCAGCCCGGCCCCAACCCACTCACTCGTGCGAGAAAGGAGACCGGCGGTGCATCGCGTTTCATTCCGAGAGAGAAAACACCTTTATTTATAAAGGCACGGAAAAAGGAGGGCGTGCGAGGAACTTCTATTCCCGGGTTCCCTAGGACAACTCCAGTGACGAGTAGGGCCGATCACTGTCTCAATGGGCACCGGCGTTCGGTGCCCATTGCCTGTGCCCAATTTTATTGCTTCGACGTTCCAGCTCGTGCCGTGTCACCGAGTGGACCAGGATCTCTTCGAGACATTCGAGCACGCCAACTCGACCGCCAAGGACGCCATCCCCGTCAGGCACGACGGCAAAGTGGTCATGGTGGACAACCTAACCTACACGATGGCGTTCGCGAACTGCACCAACGCTTCGGAACCAGCGACACAGCAGTTCTTCTGGTCAGTGTACTCCGCAGGAAGCGAAGAGCTTCGTACAATATAAGGGTGACAAGCCTGAAGCAAGTGCAGCTAGAGCTGGGCAGCCGTCTTTGTTTCTCTTTAGTTTTCTTTCTCCTTCCTCCTCTCTTTCTTTTTATCATTTTCTGTTGTTTTCTGTCTCTTTTCTCTCTTCATTTCTATTTATTTCTTCATCTCTCTTTATCTGTTTATTTCACTTTCTTTCTCTTTAGCTTTCTTTCTATCCACACCCACACCCCCACTGCACATTCTCGGGCGTCGCGTATAGTGCCACATGCTTGCGTCTGGTGCCAACTGTCATACTAAGTCAACGCCTCCTAAAAAAACTATGCCTGGAACGTCGCTCTCTTTTCAGTTGTGAGCCTCGTGCCAGCACGCAATCTCTGAGGCCATGCCTCCTGCCTTGTGTTGCGACCGGCCGCCGCGTGAGACCGCTCACCTCCGTACCGCTCAGTCACGTGACATTACCGTACCGCTCTATCACGTGACATCACGGCTGCTCGGAGGCAGCTGTGAGAGCATTGCTGCGTTTGCAGGGGGCGGCCGTCGGAGACGCTCGCCTTCATACCGAGGGAGGAGGGTAAAATCAGAGGGTAGGGCAGTGCATTCGCGGCTCACCTTCCAGGCATAGTTTTTATATGCGGCGTTGTTCTCAGTCAGAGAAGCACTATTATAGAGTAACTAAATAACCACTACCGCCTAAAAGTTATGAAATAATTAAATTCTCGAATTAAGTTGATCTGGAATTATGTTATTAAGTGTATGCCCAATATTTTGCAACTATAGGGACATTTGACAATAGTAGTTAGATTGGCAACACTGGTAAACACAGGAAATTATGCAGCCATCTTGAATCATTGTTATCAGCAGCTAGCTTACTGTTGAAGCGTTAATTCGCTTGATTGATTTGATTGATTGATTTGTGGGGTTTAACGTCCCAAAACCACCATAGGATTATGAGAGACGCCGTAGTGGAGGGCTCCGGAAATCTCGACCACTCGGGGTTCTTTAACGGGCACCCAAATCTGTGTACACGGGCCTACAACATTTCCGCCTCCATCGGAAATGCAGCCGCCACAGCTGGGAAGCGTTAATTCGCAAACTGGTATGATAAACCTCCACGCCTATGGTTAGCTGAATTCCCTCAGAAATGCTCGCCACCGTAAGCCGTCGCAGATTCCGAGTTTCCTGGCCATAGATCTGCTTATATTGAGCGGTCCGCTGTCCAGGAAATACGTGGTGAACCTGAGCGATGGCATTGAAAACTTGGGTGCCGTACAACCGAAGTTGTTAATCTGCTTGCTGATCGCCTGGATCTGCGTCTTCCTGTGCATCTTCAAGGGCATCAAGTCGTCCGGCAAGGTGAGCATTTGCGCCTCTTATAGACGTGATCGCTGTATAGTCTCTTTGCGCGAAAGAATACCTGTGTGTACGAACAGCAGACGATGGTTGCGACTAACTAAAAGCGGATAACTGAGCAGTGAGGATAAGCGCGAGCTTTACTCGAAGTTTTTGCAGTTTCTACGCTTATGCACGGTGTCCCAAATATCACGCAGCGCCATTTAAAAAAGGAGGAACGTTGTTACGCGAAACACACACAGTGTTGTTCGCAGTATACTGTAGTAGCTGCTACTAATTGGGACTCGTTAATGAAGTCTGATTTCTCTAATTATGTTTATAGCCTGACATGTACTCGGTAGTTATTGTGTCAATGAAGCGCATGTAGACATGCTCAAATAACATTTGACTGCGGTATCTTAGGCAGTGTACTATTTACGCCGCCGTATTTTCTGGCTGATAAACAACTAAAACACATGAAAAATGAAAAAAAAGTTAACACGTAGTAGTTATTCCACCTGGCAAAGTTGGGGGCGTAATCTTGACTTGCTACCTGACAGTGATCCTAATAGAGAACGCTGCATCCTGATGCTCGCTGCAGTATAGTAAAGTGCCCCCACCCCCCTTTTTTAAGAGCAAAAAAAAAAGTGAGCTTGATATTGGTACGTTGTTGGAAATAGCGCATTTATATTCCATTTAGGCTTGCATACCTATTCCTTGATCATTAACATCTTAATGCTTAGGTAAGTATTTGTCACATTCGAAACATAATTAGAACTAATTAGCTAAGCCTCATTAGGGAACATGTTAATGGGGGCTACTACAGTATGCTGGGACAATATGCGCCGAGTGTGTTGTTTCGCGTAATGACCTTCCTTTTTTTTTAATTGTGCCATTAAGAGGTAATCGGGGCACCCTGTATATACACTTTCACGTACATAATCACTCACACGTACACGAGTGGTCAAAAGTTCCCAGGTCGCTATAGCGAAGAAAGATGAGAAGAAAAAAAACGTGGCCGATAAATGCTTCTCGCATTCGGTATTAGGCGGAAGTGAAACATATCTCCACAGAGGTAGCTGAGCGTTTAAATGTAAATGTAATGTGCTTCGTTTTGCTACAAGGGCGAATGAATAAATGCTACAGCAGATTATTGCGAAGTCACGCTGGGAGCGGCGAGCCGCTCGAAACGTACCGCGCACACCTCAAGCAGAAAGCATGTACGAAATAAGCATACACAGGACGAGCGCGGATAACCAGCTTTCACAGCTTGACACTCGAACCGCACTGCTGAAACATAAGGAAAGACACATGAAACGAACGCTCAAGTATGCACAGGACAAGCGTGAACAACTGCCACAAATCTTACTTCTTCGTGTATAAACAGCATGCTCCTTCCGCATACGCGGCCGCGGCAGCGAGCGAAGATACCTTTGTGCCCTCCCGAAACACGAGTCTGATAAGCGCGCGCGCAGGAGAGACCACTCTCCGAGGAGGCGGCGCTCAACGAAACGCGATGACCTTAGCGCGCTCAATGCGGGCACGTCGCTCCAGCTCGCTATACTGATGACGAAAATGCACCGAAGTTCCAGACCGCCGAGGACCGCTGAACGTTGTATGGTGTATATAAAATGGCTTCCGGCTAGCAAGACCAACAACGTACACTCCGTGGCCGAGTGGTTAGCGCCGCTCGCTGTGGGTCGTAAGATCGCAGGCTCGATGCCACGCAACAGAACCTTACCTGCTGGTTTCAAATGCGAATGCGTTTCTCGGTCGGGCTATGTCAGGCGTTCGTCAGGATCCATCCACCGCCCTCTCCCATAGCAACAGCTGCGGGCGCGCGCGCCTCTAGCAACCGGACCCCCTACCATGTCACGCTTCGGCGTCGGCAGCTGTCAGTAGCAGCTGCGGACGCGCGCCCGTATCCTCGCCCCTGACAACCGGAGCCCCCACCTCCTTGACTTGAACGGGACTTGCCACCGCCTCAATGCAGTTCATTTGAAACACGTTTGCGGCGTTTGTGCTGCCAGCGTTTGTGCAGCGTAAGAGCTGGAAACGCATACCACGTTTCTTGCAACGGAAAAACGCCACGTGCGTCGAACGGCACTATTGTCTGCACGGAGAAATAAAAAAACGGAAAACATTACTCTTCTAACGCTGGGTTCTCACGTACGAAATGCCGTTATAGACGCTACGCAATGTATTCGCATTTCCTCGCGATTCCTTCAGGGAAGGGGGAGGGGGCATTTTTTGTAATCTGTTAGTATATGTTCTACAACGTCATATCCGTGAGGGAAACACGTCAGCGGAGCCGTAATGGACACCGGCATAAAGTACTTTCGTGTCAAGAAAAAGAAACGGGCAAAAAAGGTACATGTACACAAGACGGCAATCATGCATACATGTACTTTCCTTGTCTGTGTTTCTTGCGCTCTTCCTCAATAGATCCACCTTTTTTTCTTCTCAGTTACTAAGCGTCACCAAACGCTCATATGACACGGTTTATAATGGAGGCGGAATTTCAACGCTTGGTGACGCTTGTGTAAACAGTCAATCGGTGATGTTGACAAATAAGGAACTAGATTACTTGTATTGTAGATAAACGGTTTTTAGGTTACGCACCAGGAAAACGAAAATGCGTGGGATACAGTGTTGTCATGTGTTGATGTGTGCGCGAAGGTTACAACTTGTGGTTGTGAGAACTATGCACATAGGACGTATGACGTTGTGGAGTTGATATATACTAGCGGTATCTGCGGGTAATAAACTATTGTCGGAAAGTTATCGCTTGAATGTGCCTTCTTTTTTCCAAGTCATTTGTCTGCGCTGCCATCTATTATCATGATATATGCACGCCATGATGATGTCGTAGCGTACTTAATCGCATCGTGAAAGTTTTTTTTTAATCACGCGCGGGGACGCCGACGGTCGTGTTCAGTGTTTATGGTATCTCCCATTAGTCTACTACATCAAACGTAACGGTGGAACACTGCGGTAATTTCTGTGCCTCGGCCCTAGGTGGTGCTGGTGTCGGCCACTGTGCCTTTCCTCATCCTGGGTGCGTTTCTCGTACGGGGCGTGACACTACCCGGTGCTTCAATGGGGCTACAGTTCTACTTCATTCCCGACTGGTCCAAGATGTTACGTTTCGAGGTAAGTGGCATCAATCGGTCCAACAGTGCAAACACAGGTGTGCACAAGGTGGGGGGGGGGCGGGTAAGGGGGTGACGCACGCCCCTCCCTCTCAGTCCACTTATTTAGAAGGGGTGCGTAATACACTTGCGCTTTTATGGTCAGGCATGTTTTTGAGGGTAATGGTGGCTGAAGGCCCATGATGTTGAATTTCAGGAAGTGTTTATTTCCCATCTTCACTTCAAGAAAGCCAGTGACCAAAGGCAGTTAACTGTAAAAAACAGGTCGTCACTTCGTCTTCATTTTTTCTTCTTCTTGTGAAGCATGTTGTACTTGTACTGGTCCAGCGCGCAACGGAAAGAAAAAGCAAACAACCGAGCCGGCCAGCACAAAAGGACAGAACGCTTTTCAATTGTCCAAACGCTCTGGCCTTTTGTGTTAGCCGGCTCGGCTATTTCTTCTTTCCCGTGTACCTGTTTAAATACGACAAACTAACTCACCCCATCTTCAACACTTGTGAAGCACGTCCTTTGAAATCAACCAACAGGGATGGGGGGCTGTGAAAAAATTTATACCCCCCCCCCCCCCGAATTGGGAACCCTGTGTACGCCTATGAGCGCAAATACTATTAACCTACTAGTGACAGTGCTCAGACTTCTTCGCTATATAGTCGGATACCATTTAACATGTGCGGAGATATGTAGGCCGAAGCCCAGCAGCCGATCGCCTGCTAGACTAAAGGTAAATGAATACTCCCTCTTCTGCACTCGGTGACGGTCTCGTAGCCAGAAATTTTTTCGGGGGGGGGGGGGGGATTACCCATATTTTATGTGTATTCGTTCGCTCTTTTGTGTGTGTGCGTGTATATGTACGCAATCGAAAAATTCTGGGGGACTTGAACTCCCCCCCCCCCCTCTTGGCTAAGCTCATGCTCGGAAATGTTCTCCAAAAGGGGTGTCACCGGCCGTCCGGCTCATGACGTCAGTCTGGAGTTCGCGCCCATTGGTGCATGTCCTTCGTGCTTACTCACTTGAGGCGGAAAGAGCGTGGATTTCTAAAGTCGAATACGACTATATACGAGTCAGTGAAGTTTAAAAAGAGCCCCGACTTGGACGTGTGAATAGATGTTGGTGAAAAATGTAGAGACCGTGAACTATAGTGACAGATTCAAGTGTCCTTTTCGCGTCATGGATATATTTGTAAGCTTAAATCGCGTTCAAAAGTCACATTTTCATTAATGAGTTCTAATAAATTGGTTTGTTATTCGATAAATTTGGGTTTCTTTACATATTCCTTGCTTTGTTTGCTATAAACTCAGTTTTACATACAGGTCTGTACTTAATAAAATGTTCATCTAACGTTTTTTTTATATGTTCTTATAAAAATTTGTAAATGCGGCTGCTTCTTTGTTAAAACATTTAAATTATGCGTACATTACTGTTTTATGCGCTTTATAGTCTGGTACGGGTTACGGCACCTTGTCAGGCATTAATTTGCCTTTTTGCCAACCCTGCCCCTTACTTGTGTCTACTGTACTCTGTGTACTGTACTTTGTATAATAATAAAAAGCCACATAAAAAAAAGAAAACGGTATGTTGCGTGGCCTATAGTGGAAGAGCCTCGAGGCTGGATTATGGAATCGTTCACTTGGCCGTTTGTAGTGCGACGCTTTTATATTATCATTCATCTCCGCTCTATTATGCGTCACTTACGAGGTAAGAAGGGGTGGCGTTGCTAATAAGCGGTGCTGATTTCGCTCCATCTAATGGAACACGTCGAGCCGCGCCGCATGCGCGTTGAGTGCACGCGTGCATAACTTAACCGCCGAGGATGAACAAAGACCACTCTCGCGCCCGCATATACTTACCACGGATTACGCCATGTGCTGTGTGTATACGACTTCGTAGTCGGCGCAGATCTGAATAGATGTTTCAAGGTGTTTTCCGCGTCACCATTCCGTGATTAGACTCTCTAACCGGTAAGCTTATCATTGCTCTAAAGAGTGAGTGAGTATGAACTTTATTAAGGTCCTGAGAGGAAAGAAAGCGGTGCCGAAAGCCCCGCCATCAATCCGGCGGCTCCACCCAGGTCGGGACCGGTAGACAGAGTCTCTCGGCGACGGCCCGGGCCCTCTGGACAGCCTTGAGCTGGGCGATGAGCTCTGTGCTTCGAAGGGCGGAGTCCCAGGAGGACTGGTCAGAAAATTCTGTACCCACGTTGGCAGGGCACAACCAGAGCATGTGGTCGAAATTGTTATACTCGTTTCCACAGTGTGGACATGCAGTGGAAAAGTCCGGATTAATCCTGCTTAGTGTCGTTGGTGTGATGTATGTACGTGTCTGCAATTGTCTGTAAGTGATTGCTTGTGCTCTGTTCAGATCTCTGTGAGGAGGAGGAAAAGTTCGACGTTCTAATCTATGATGTGAGGTGAGTTCGTGATATGATACAAGTGGGTCTTTGTAATCGAGGTTCCTGCAGGCTGCATTTAAGCGAGGGGGCGAACCACTGACGCGGAAAGTGAGCTCTCGCGCCAGTGTGTGTGCCCGCTCGTTTGGGTTGCCAGCAAAGCCGGAAATGTTTCCCATGTGGGCTGGGAACCATGCGATGTGTGTAGACCGAAAGTTTTCCTCCTTCGTCTCGTGGTTGAAAAGCCTGTTAACGACCGCAGCTGCCTTCGAAGAGACTAGGGCCGCCGAAAAAGTTCTTATAGCTGTTCTAGAGTCCGAGTAAATGACAGAGGCTTCAGTGCAGCTTCGAAGGGCTAGCGCAATGGCCATTTCCTCTGCTTCGTGGGTGAAGTTGGTAACTACCGTGGCTGCGTTGACGAGCGAGCCGTGGGCGTCCACCACAGAGACTGCATAGGCACCTCGATTCCAATATTTTGCGGCATCAACGAAGAGGACCTGCGTATCGTTGCACATGATCTTGGCGAGTATTGCCTTGGCTCTCGCTTTTCTTCGTCCTTCATTGTGGGTTGGGTGTATGTTTCTGGGAATCGGGTCAACTGTTATCGCTTTCATGGCTTGTGTGCAAAGTTGGGACTTTTCTGGCGGCATGAAGAAAGGCTGAAGACCGGCTTCAAACAATATCTCGTTGCCCGCCTTTGAGAGTGAGAGCCGACTAATCTGTGCATGCCGCTGTGCCTCAAAGAGTTCGGTAGCTGTATTATGCAGGCCCAATTGTAAGAGTCGTTCCGTACTAGTGTTGCGAGGGAGGCTCAGGACCCTTTTCAATCCTGTTCGAATTAATGTATCAATTTTGTTGAGCTCTGTCTTCTTCCAGTTGAGGAAGGGGGCGGCGTAAGTCACGTGGCTGATGAGAAAGGCGTGAAATGCTTTCATGAGGTTGTCCTCTTTCAGACCAGCCCTTCTACTGTTGACCCTTGATAATACCCTGGTGAAGTTGAAGACACTTTTCTCTATACGTTTGAGGGCCTCCGCGTTGTCACCGCTGTAAGCACCAACTACCATGCCCAGGACCTTGATTGTGTTACATATTGGGATACTACCTCCGTCCTTGGTGTGTAGGTGAACGGGGAGGGAGCTAAGGAGCTGTCCCTTTCTGGGGCCGTGTTTACATAGAAGGAGCTCTGATTTGCTCGTAGATAGCTTCAGCCCCGTATTTTGTAGGAAAGCTTGTGTGGTGTCTAGGGCATGTTGTAGGTTCTGCTCCAGGGAGCCTAGTGGGCCACTTGTGGACCAGATGGTAATGTCATCTGCGTAAATCACGTGTCCTACCCCATGAACTTTCGAGAGTCGGTTCGCCAGATCGTGCATTGCGATGTTGAAAAGAAGTGGCGAAAGCACTGACCCTTGGGGGGTGCCGACGTTTCCCAGCTTGTGCTTACGGCTTCTGATTTGTCCGATGTTTATGGTAGCCGTACGGTCCGCCAAAAACGATCTGACATAGTTGTGAAATTTTTCTCCGAGATGTAAACTGGAGATTTCGTTGAGGATATGTTCGTGCCTGACCGTATCGAAGGCCTTCGTTATGTCGAGCGCCAGGATGCCCTTTACGTCCCGTGATTTATTGTCTATCACAGCACTCCTGATAAGGAGCATGGCATCTTGTGTTGATAGTGATTTTCGGAATCCTATGAGATTGTGGCGAAAAAGGCTGTTTGCTTCGATGTGCTCTGCAATTCTATTGTGAATGACATGTTCGGCGACCTTTCCGAGGCACGAAGTAAGGGATATTGGTCTCAAGTTCTCGGCATGGAGCGGTTTTCCGGGTTTGGGGATGAGAATTATATTGGCAGTTCGCCATTCATCCGGTACGCGGCCCGCCGTCCATACCTCGTTTATTTTCTTTGTAATGATTTGTATGGCTTGGTTATCTAAGTTTCTGAGAAGTTTGTTAGTTAATCCGTCTGGACCAGGGGCCGAGCGGCCGTTAAGGCCATGAAGGGCGTGCACAATCTCTGAGACCTCGAATGGACGATCCAGTGAGCGTTGAGGTGTCCCCTTGTACTCGCATGCCGGGTCGTCCCAGGGGACTGATTTGCTTTCTGTCGGCAGGTATATGTCTGCCAGGGTGTTAGCAAAGTCCTGAGGACTAGTGCCTTCAATCGTGTGCAGGTGGACGAGTCTGTCGAGCATTATTCGAGCATTGCTCTTGGTCGGTTTGTTGCTGTCGGCGAATAGGTTTTTGAGGAGGCTCCACTTGCTTCCCCGTCTCATTTTACCATCCGCCTCATTACAAACCTCATCCCATTGTTGCGCACTCAGCTCTCTGGAATGTTCTTCGATTTTTTTGGTTATTTCCCTTAGTTTAGATCGCAGCCTCCTGTTTAGCTTCTGCTTTTCCCATCGTCGTCTTAGCGCATTCTTCGCCTCCAGGAGGTGTGCGAGTCTGGAGTCCATGACTGGAACCTCCAGGTCCAAGGTTATTTCTTTAGTGGCTTTTGCCACCGTACTTTTCAGATTTTCCAGAAGCTCTTCAAAGGTTTCCCCTTGGCTGTCCTCGCTACCCCTTATTCTTCGGAAAAGGTCCCAGTCGACGTATCTGTACGTCTTAGGTGGAGCGGGTGTGATACGGACGTTGATTTCTAAGATGAAATGGTCGCTGCCTAGGTCCTCTTGCAGATTGTCCCATGACCCTTCCGCGTTTCCGAGGAACGTCAGGTCGGGGGTGGTGTCTCGCTGAACAGAATTGCCTCTGCGTGTCGGAAACCTTGAGTCCGTGATTAACTTCAAGTTGAGGTTGTTTGCACACTCCGCAAGGTTAAGACCTTTCCTGTCATTGGTACTGTAGCCCCAAACGTTGTTGTGCGCATTGAAGTCGCCGGCAACGATCAACGGCCGGTCCTTGGCTTGCGACACCGCCGATGACAGGAGTTTGGTAAAGTTCCTGAGTCGGTCGGTCGGAGAACTGTATACGTTCAGTATGTAAAGGTGAGCTTTAAGAGTTCGACTCGGAATGATTTCTGTTATCATGGATTCCAGGCCTTTCTTGTATGTCGGGGTGTCCCTTTCCATAAAGCTGATGTCCTTACGGATGAGGGTGGCAATGCCCCTGGCTTGTTTGAAGTCGGGGTCCAGGGTTGGCCTGGAAACCCTGTACCCCGAAAAGGACATGTTTTGAATGTACTTTTCCGCCCCGCACTCCTGTAAAATGATGACATGTGGTTTTTCTTTACATGATCGTACTAATTGCGTTAGGTTAGCTTTCTTTTTGTTGAATGAATTACAGTTCCATTGCCAGATCTTGAAAAATTGTGGTGTGCTATCCATGGTGCTGACTTGGCATGACCCCCTGTGTGTTCGCTTCACCTATTGGACCTGGTGGCTGAGGGGATGTCGGCAGCGCAGGTTGGGGTCCCTGGGAAGACATGGACCCCGGGTCCGGCGTGGGAATTCTTCTCGTGGCTCTGGGTTGAGCAATTGGTCTTTCCAGACGATCGAGTCTACCGCAAATTTGTATGAGTGCCTCTTTAATGTCGGCAATTGCTGATTGGAATTTACTGAACTTACTCTTCGTCTTGCGGTGCTTTTTGGCTTTGTTGTCACTAGCTAAGGCGTTAGAAGGAGCTTCGCTGACGTCGGACATAAAGTCGTCTACGTCTGATGTGTCGTCATCTGTCTCGGTGTTTACGGCTCTGCGTTTATTTGGGCTACATGATGCGACCACAGATCCTGATGATTGAGGGATGGGTGGCGGTGTGTCTTTTAGGATACGTCCTTCTAGCCTGGCGAGAGTTGCCTTCAGTTCAGCTAGTTCCTGTTTGAGTGCTTTGTTTTCCCGTTCTAATGTGTGTATTCGTGGATCTGCCACATGCTCTGGCTGTACCTTACCTTGCTTTGAAGTTGTCGGTGTTGTCGGTGCAGAGCCGCTGTCGCGAACCATGTCGGCCCAGGTCATTTTCTTGCCAGGACATCTCGACCAGGATCGGCCCCTGGAGCAAGAGCGCCCGCTGGATTGAGAGTGCGCTGTGGAACGGGAGCGCCGTCTGGAACGGGTGCGCCGTCTGGAACGGGAGCGTCCTCTGGAACGGGAGCGTCCTCTGGAACGGGAACGCCCTCTGGAGCTGGAGCGCCGCTTGGGAGTGGAACCATCTGCCATCTCCGGTTGCATGTCCGCGAGGTCGTTAACCTCGTCAGCGTTGGCTTCTTTCTCGGAGCGGTGGCGTCTTTGTCTTCGGCGTCGTCGCACGACATATGGGATGTGGTATCTTTTGCTGCAGCAACGGTCACCTGTTGGGTGATCACCTTCACAGAGCTTGCATTTCGGAGTGCAACGGTGGGCTTCTGCAGCATCGTTTGAGAGTGCGTCTCCGCAGTTGTGGCATTTACTTTTCTCTGCCTTGCTCTGGTGGCATACGTCGGCCCGGTGCCCGACTCGGCCGCAGGCGTGACAAACATCGACTTGGCGTTTGTAAAGGGAACACGGCACTAAGGCCGTTCCGCACATGACGTTTTTGGGAACTCGAAGCCCATCAAAGAGTATCACAACAACGTGCGTGTTTTTGATTCTCTTGACTTCAATGGCGGTCGGGTTTCGTTGGTTGACAATCATGCCTCTGAGGGTGTGCTCTTCTATCGAGGGGTCAACATTCCTGATGACGCCTTTACAAGTGTTTTCCGGGGCGGCTAAGTAGGCAGAAACATCAAATGCGCCGACTTTCGTGTGAAGTTTCTGAATTCCAGCGTATGCGACTGCGTTGGATCTGACCGGAGTCGAAATAACAAGAATATTCTGTACCTTGTTGGGGCAGACTGTATCTTCCGATGCTTCTTGGTCAGTGAGCCCAGCTGCCATAGTCAGAGCTCTCGACAGCAGTACCATGTCCGTCTTCGAAACGTCAAGCCCTCCGCGGGGCCGTACAATGACCTTTATCTGGTCTCTCGGCAGCCGAGGGAGTCGCGAAGCGGCTACAACCTTCTGCACTGTTGAGAGGGAGCGAGCGTTGAAACCATGCTTCTTTGCTGTGTTTGCCGTAGACTTTGCAGCGGTAGCAGACGCTGCGTTCCTTGCCGGATCTCGTTTCCGCCGGGCGCCAAGGGCGGTGGTCCACCCCGCTCCGTCGAAATCTTCCGGAGTGATATCCATGCCTTCAACTGTCACCATCTCGGGCATCCTCGCTGCCTAGTCAGGTGCGGCAGGGGCCTGACGAGGCCCGGCGCTGCCTCGAAGTGAACCCTAGCTCCGTGCTCGTAGCCGAGTGGTTAGTCCTAGAGACGCGTCCCTCGCTTCGCACACTTGAAGTTCAAAAACTCGCCGAAAAGTTCACTCACCCCAACGAGAACGATGTCGTGAGATAGCTTGCACAAAACTGGTTTAGGAAAGTCCAATGGATCGGTGGAGAACACAAGAAAGATGTCCGAAAACATTTAAAGAAGCGGGAGCAGACGCGGCCACGTCTGCACTCCCGGACGCCACCTAACGGACCCCCCTTGCTCTAAAGAAAACGAGCATTAGCACACTTTGTATCTGTTGTCTTTTCCTTTCCTAGCCGTTCTGTGCGTTGTTAAAGTTTTTGAAATTAAGTGTTTTACAAATTCTGTTGTCTGTTTGATCGCTATGAGGGGAATCTTGTATGCACATTTATTCGTCCTTTTCTCTCTGTTTCACTGGTGCTCCGATGCTCCACCCCAGGCGAACCCCCAACAACTCCTCACGACATTCTTGAAGACCAAAGAAGAGATACGACAAAAGATGTGTTAATCTCTATCCCGGATCTTACCGGTGATCAGGCACGAGATTGGCGTCGAGTACGAACCGACACGTACCCTCACTCGCAAAGAAACTACCGTATAAATCTCGCAATAGTACGCGCGCGCAGCTGTCCATGGTGAGGAGTACGCCCAACTGTTGCCCACATTAAGTGGGAATTCCGATCGCGTCCCCAAAACATCCATTGTTCCCTTTCGGGGACAACATCTCAAGATAGGCAGTGGGAGGCCTGACCTGCAAGCAGAGGTCGGGAGGGCCAGCTTGTTATGCTCAACCAAGCCTGGCCACCCGCAGAGGCCAGTGGAGCTCTAGAATTAGGTCTCCACCCACCTACTCAGAAACCTTTTAGTTAATGAAAGTTGTTCATCGTCATCATCTTTCATTGAAATTGAATATTCTTCAGCCGTCGTATGTATACATGCAGCTGTAGTATTTTCTTTGATGATTCAAGAAGGAAGCTTGGGTATATTACTGTCGCCTCCGAGATTCCCACTTCGTGCTCTAGTGAAAATCTCTGAGGTCACTCTTTGTTGTCCATGCAGGTGTGGCAGAAGGCAGCGCAGCAAGTGTTCTACTCGCTCAGCGTGAGTCAGGGCGTCATCATCTGCATGGGCAGCTACAATGACTTCAGGAACTCACTCTACAAGTGAGGTCTCGCAAAGTATGCCGGGAGTTCGCATTGGTCTTTTTTAATGCGCATGGCGTGAAAAACCAAAGGGACACGATAGAAACAAAAGTAGTTTCACTCATATTATTCAATAACGCACTATAACGGTGTAATGTACACTGCCGCGCTTTATGAAAGGGAACACGCGAGTGCGTGGCCTACGCTCTGCGGCGGTTGCGGCGGCCATCAACTGACAACTGAAGAAAGCATGTACGCTTTTGGCGCCATCCATCGGCAAGCAAAGTAACGAGCCATGGCCATTCTACAAGCACTGCTAGATTACCCTCCCGCTTCAGTTTGGCCGTGGGCGAGGCCGCTAAAAGCGAATGTGATTTTTTTTATATCTGTCAGTTCATGGTACTGTGGGAAGCCGCATCAAAGCACCGACCACGACCGCACGCTTGTGTAATCACATCATATGGCCTCCGATCCCGCACTTTCGAAGGAGCGCGCGCACACCTTCAACGAGCTGAGTCAGGCCTATAGGGCAGAGCGTCAGCTCTATCCTGTACCGCACAAGTCCCTCAGCAACCGACAGGCCGCCCTCTGGCACCAGCTACGGACTCACACTTTCCCTTCTCTCATTCTATCGCACACCCTTATCGTAACAACAGCCTGTACTATCTGCCCTGAATCTCATGCTTCTGCTATACACATCCTTTCTCACTGCCCGGCGGATCCTCCCCCACGGGGCCTAGAACATCTCAAGACCTGGGAGGACTGAGAGACCCTACTGCGTTCAGAGGACCCGGTTGAGCAGGCAATGGTTGCCGACCGGGCTGCCAGCGTCACAGAGCATTACCAAATGAACACTTGAGCACAGCGGGATCGTGCGGGGGCCCAGGAGCCTGCGAGCTTCGAACTCCTCTGTTGAAATAATGTTTTTCCTCCTCGTCCTACGCGTATCCAGGAGAGAAAGCGCACCGGCTATATTTCGTCACATGAAAGGCCGATGACGGAAAAGGGAGATTGTGGGGCGGGGTGTGCATGGCCCCTCACCGTAGGTCGGCATACAGTAGACTCACTCACCCAGATTAAGACGCGACTCTGAGTTCGAGTGAGTCCGCTTGAGGAAAGTTTTGATCAGTCCGATTGCACCTCCCTCCAGACGCCCACGACTCTAACACCGTGCCCATGATTACTGCATTCCATTGATTCACACTTGCAGCCAACCTGCGTTTCTCTCTCGTTCAGCTTCTATATTTCTGTTTTTCTTCGTGCAGTGACGTTTACGTCATCGCCGTGGCCGATCTGGTGGTCAGCTTCTTGGCTGGCGTAGTGGTTTTCTCGGTGCTGGGAAACATGGCCTACGTGCTGGGAGAGGAGGTCGCCAACGTCGCTTCGGGAGGTCGGTACACAGATGCCCTCGAAGTACGCATATTGTGTACACACGTATTGTCGAAGAAATGGCCCGAAAAGGAAAGCACTTTTGCAAAGTTAACAAAGAATGTATTTTACGTATAACTTTTCGCGACTGTTGCGGTCTCATAACAAATATAGCATTTTTTTTCAGCAAGGCGCTAAAATTACAGTGAACTTACGTCTTTTTTTGGGGGGGGTGGGGGGAGGTATGGTAACAGGTATGCGCTTTGGTTCTGTAGTTTCACAGTGCTGTCAAGAAAAGTTGTCACCGAGCGTAACTCTCCACTCTTGCTCAAACTATTGGTCTCGCGGTGTTGATTCGACGTTCCTGCGACAATATGCTACCTAGAGTACTCGGTCCTCTGAGATATCCGAGATAAGTTTACCGTGAACGACAAAGCTCACTCGAAAAATCGCATAGAAGCCATCATAAGTACTTCGTCGACGCGGAAGGTATTCTTCTTACAGTGACCAAGTGAAGAATCTCGGAGGGAAATGGGAAACAATATGACAAATTGTAAAATTCACCGCCACCGTGATTACTTCTAGTATACTACCACTTGCAGAGAGTAATTTTGGTGGGCTAAAAGGAGGGCGTCAATGATTCATTTCTCAATGCTAGATGCAGCCTTGATTATTAGCGAGAAACAGTAAACCGGGAAAAAAAATTTCAACCAGCTCCGCTTCGCAGATGCTGATGAAACAGCGAAGCTGGTAGCCTTCTCTTCATCAGGCTATCGTATTTCTATGTTTTTGCGAGTTTTCCAGATATGTTATGCTGCTTAATTCTCTTTACAGAACACTCTTCGTTAACTTGTCAAGTGGTAATATAGCCACCACCTTTACATCCACTTGGTCTCTTGTGACAGTGGTGAGACTATGATAACGTGCACGCCATTTGCTATAGGCCTTCCTTCTTTCAGCGGAAGTTGTGTATCAGGATTTACGCAATTTCCGTGACACAAACGCGTTTATGATGACGGTGTTTTTTTTTTTTTGTATAGGCCGCACAGATTTCTGTGGCAGGTACCCGTTTGTTGGGCCAACTGTCGCGTTCAGTTTTACTGGACCAGTTAGAGTAGTGGGGTTTAGCCAATGTCTGTGGTACATAACCGTTCATGAGGTCCACAAGAGCTACCACGGATATCGGACATAAAAGCCTCGACTAAGGACAGCCTCACTGTTTACAAGGGGTGTTTTTGTTAGCCTTTTAACTCCATTGCAGCATTTTGACATAAATTTGAAGAAAATCAAAGTGGTTAAAAGGGGAAATTACCGCCAGCATGCAACTTTCCAATATAACACGTCCGATGCTTTACCTAATGAACTGCATGCAAACGACTCATCGGCGCCTACATAAACGTATTCCTTTCCAGACGGTGCCGTAGCGTGGTGTGGTGCAGCGGCTAGTGTGCGCGCATGCTGACTTGATTGGTCGTGAGCTCGAATGCTGTGCGTTTGCTGTAATTTATCTCCGATATATTTCTGAGTGTGACGTTTGCACATCGATTGCACATCTGATCACATGTCTGAACTTAGTTCATTAGGCCGGCCGAGTCCACCAAAATATGACTTTTTCTTTTGTGCGAGTAGCAGTTACTCCCTGGAGGAGCAGCCGCGAGAGGGCGGAGTAACTTTGCAGTTACCTCTCAAAAGTGAGGAATGGCTGTGGCATGTTAATTACTCCCCTAAAGGAGCAAACTTGATACCCTTTTTCTCCTTTACTTATTAGTGTGCATCGTGCAGCGGTGGTCGTCTCCCTGCCAACTTTATAGGGTGTCTGTACATGTAAACCTCAGCTAGTGTAAATGAATGCCTCTTAAAGCCATACGGGCGACTGCAGAACGCTTTTTTTTTTTTCGCTAGCTGGTAGTGGAAGAGTCCAGGCGTTGATGTGTTCGGGGGTCTGCCCTGAGGACCGGAGCCAGCCAGTGTCTCGGGGAGATGTTGAGGAGAGGAGCCGGTAGCTGCTAACAGTGACTTATTTACATAATTTACAGGTAGCGTGTTGCTGCATGATGGGGTTAGCATCATGGAAGCCCTCAAGCTTCTGTGAGCTTCTCGAAGCTTGTGAGAGTTTGTCAGGAGCGTCTCAGCGCTTGCGTTTTATGACCTGGCTTTCCCAGGATTCCCTGCCGGAGAACACAATGGAGGCCTGGAAAGTCCAATGAAAATTGCCATCTTCACCTCCGCCCCCGAAAGGGGAACGTGAAACGCCGCCTCCTTTCCGACCCAAGAAAGAGGGAACAAGAACACTCAGTTCGTTTCATGGCAAGGGATAAAACACTGCGCACCACGCATGACACAGCACAGCACGAAGACGTTGAGTCCTAAGTTGAAGTGAACTCGGCAGTCCGTTGCAGTGATGGGTATGCGGCGCCAGGCACACCACGGTTTACGGAATCGGTGGCATGGCGGAGAACGTGAGAACGCACTCTAACACGGATCTCAGTCGCTTGGCTTATTGTTCGCGGCACTCCGACGATCAAAGACGTACAGAGATTACTATCCTTTTTTTAAGCCGTTTGGACTAAAAAGAGCCCTCCGTAGGTCGTCAGTTGGTCGGGTAAGTTCAAAGTGTTCTACGAGGGGAGGCGGCTGCGCCGCAAAATTCTAAGTACGGCTTGCGTGTCGTTGTCGCTTGTGGTTCACCTCTGGAAGCACTGTTCCACAACCGTCTCACTTACAAGCTGCGCCATGTCAGGGATGCCGATCATAACAGCGTACATGTCGGAATTTCGCGTTCCGTGTTCAACGATTTGTCACGACATCGAACCTCCCGATTCCTTTGAACTCGCCACCACCTACTCGTGCTTGCTGCTGGCTACTGCAAGTTTGTCTCCCATTTCTTCCTCTTCCTATAATAATTTACCTGTTTTAAACACCGCTTCGATAAGACTGCTTCACGAACAAGGACTTGGTCGCGTTGTCTGCTATGCCGCAGGCTTCGCGCTGGCGTTCATCACGTACCCGGAGGCCGTGACCCTGATCACGTTCCCGCACCTCTGGGCCTTCGCCTTCTTCGGCATGCTCTTCTTCCTCGCCATCGACTCTGAGGTACGCTCACGCGCCAGCGATCCTATAAACCGACATGCACCGACCGTTGGGGAATTGTTGGAGGTTTTCGTACACAGAAACCACATTATCATTATGAAGGACGCCGTACTCCAATGGCACCACTTCGGGCTTCTTTATTAACGTGCGCGTAAATCTAAGCCAGCGGGTCTCTAGTATTCTGCTTCCATATAAATGCGGCCGCCGTGGCCGGGATTCGGTCTCGGGTACCAGCGGGTCAGCAGTCCGAAACCATGAGCCCCCAATCACCACTGTGGGTTTGCACTGAACATTAAGCTCAATAGTTCTGTACAAGGGAGTTGCCTGCAACAAGAGCTTAATTAGGTCGAGTTGGATGAAATGCATTGCCTGATATTTAGAGGAGTGGTGTGGGGTGTGGGGGAAGGGGGGGGGGGGCTAAAACACTTTCATGAACACATCTCCGCTATGGTAGAACGCGTTTTGCTTTAAGGGCCAAGCTCCCTAAGGTCGAGGTTTTTCCGTTGGCGGCGTTGGTGTACGCCGGTTCCGTGATGACGATGACAACGGCGATAATAATGATGATGATCACAGATGGCTGGCTTGTGCAGTATATGACGTCTCGATATGCTCCACGATGCATTTTGTGCGACCGGAAACAACCAACAACCGCCAAGGAGACGTGCCTATAGGCCTCGTCTTTGCCAACTTGAGGCTATATCTGATACCACAAAGCAGTAAATAATGAAGGCAAAACGAAATTCACGACTCGACACAGCATGACATTTATGACTAAGGAACATAGTGTATAACTGTACACCAATTTGTCACTCGTTTATATACATGAGTGGTCGATGCCACGGCTGATTTACGGTAATACCGAACGATCTCACTGCTTCGCCCACTCTTCATCATTTACTTCGTGGATATGCTGTGATATTTTTTTTTCAACACTGATGTTGAAAGCGTAGCGTGGTGTATGTAGCGGCTAGTGTGCGCGCATGCTGACTTGATTGGTCGTGAGCTCGAATCCCGTGCGTTTGCTGTAAATTTTTCTCCGATTTATTTCTGAGTGTGACGCTTGCACATCGATACATCGATTGTACATCTCATCACATGTCTCAACTTAGTTCAATACGCCGGCTGAGTCAGCCAAAATATGATTTTTTCATTGTCATAGATACTTCATCGAACTTTTATTGTTCGATGAAGTATCTATGATTTTTTTTTTCCTTTTATAGAGGCGCTCGCTCTTCTCCCGTTTAGCTTTACAAACTACTGACTTACAAGTTCAGAAAAACTTCGCGTCGATTTCCGGCGCTGAAACTGCCTCAATTTTCCCATTCCTCGTTTGTCATCTTACCGCAGTTCGGCTTGGTGGAGGGCTTCCTGACACCGCTCAAGGATGCCTACCCTGTCCTGCAGCAGCACGTGACGGCGCTGGCTTTCTTCGTCTGCGCCCTGGGCTTTGTCTTGGGAATTCCCATGACGACCAGAGTACGCAACCAAGAGTAAACCGTCGCGAACTTGCAGCGCGCACAGTAGACAAAAATGCTCATGTAGGGGGCAGGCCATCGCTTAACTCTTTATTTTTGGAAATTACAGACCCCGTCAGCTCCGGCAGTCTTCACTGAACATGCACGACATCAACAGAACGATCGTTTCCCCCCCATTCACTGGGTGTTTTTTTTTTCTTTTGTGTGTGTGCTGTGAAATTCCAAGAACAATATATGGACAACTCACACAACTTTCAGTTATACTGTAAGGAAACAAACTTAAAGATGGTTTAGTTTGTCTCCTAATTAGTAATCCTTAAACCACCTCCGATATTTCCTAGCATTTCAAATAATCACATGCGTCGCGCTCAGAATGTGGCCGCGATGAGTGGCTCTGAATGCGGAAGTGCTACGCGGTACAAATGCACCACCAAAAAAAAAAAAAAAAACGCAATCGCATGGTCTTCTTTGGTGTCCCCAGCGCTCGTCGTGACGTTATCAGGGTGCATCTTGGATGGCAACAGGAGCAGGCGCTGTTGATTGGTCGAGCAAACGGGTGCTAGCAAGAGCGCGCTTTCTGCTCTTCATCGTCGTGTTTATCGGCGCTCGGCGAGGAGGAGCAGGGTGGGCGCGCACCTGCTAGCGCCTGCTTGTTCGACCAATCGACAGCCCATGCTTAAGCTGCCATCCAATATGCACGTTGGTCACGTCACGACGAGCACTGGGGATGTCGACAAAGAGCAGTGCTCATAGTGACGTCACAAGGGTGCATCTCGAATGACAGCAGGTGCAGGCGCTGTCGATTGGTCGAACAAGCAGGCGCTAGCAGGTGCGCTCGCTCGCTGCTCTTTCTCGTCGTGTTCATCGACGCACGGAGAGGAGGAGCACTCGGCGAGGAGGAGAGACCAGCCGATGAACGGAGTGTTGCGAAGGAATGGGCGAAAGGAGCGAGCGCCGTGTTTCGATAAGCACACGTGCCATACTTTGCTATTACGGCACCATTTCAAAAAAAAAAAAAATCGCGGTTGCGTGTTTGTTGTGTCAACTCATTGGCAACTTAAGCACCACAACTAAATTTCTACCATCGGATGGTTTAGAAGACGTACGGATAATAGTGTGACATTTTTTACTGCCCCCCCTCCCTCCACCCACTGTCGCGAAATCAAAGGAAAACGCAACGGGTGCAAGAAAGAGTAGTAAAGTGATGACGCGTTTCTCAAAACGACCTTACCTTGGATACCCGGCCTCGATTGATTAAGGGTATACTCATTAAAGGTATACTCATTAAAGTATACTCGTTAAAGGGGAGTACTCATTAAAGGTATAGACATTAAACATATGGGTATTGAAGATATGGACAGACGTGGCGCAGCCCTTAGATGTATAAAAGAGGGAGGGGCACCTGCCTCCCCCCCTCCCTTGCGTGCATGCGCTTGTGCGTGTAAAGCTTTCGCTGTAAAAATTGGCGCTTTTTTTGTGTGTGTACGCAGGGAGGCATGTACATCCTGAACCTGCTGGACACGTACATGGGAGGCCAGCTGCTTATTATCATCGCAGTGTGCGAGTCTATTGCAGTGTCCCTGTCCTACGGTACGCGAGTTCACGAAAGGCTACTGTTACTCGGACACATAGTATGCTCGGTAGTTCTCATATTCGAGAGCCGCTTGTTTGTGTACCTGTTTACGCGTGCTGTTCGTGTAACGCTGGGTTACCTGAGACAAAGACGCAAGCTGCTGCGGTTGTGATGTCATCGTTCATATCATTGTGTAACTTGAAGAGGACGCGCAAATCATATTCTGATAACAGATCATGTGCTGCTCTGTAGATACAAGGTGTCAGCAACCATGTGACCTGCAAATAGCCGATCATATCCGACAATTCAAACTAGCCGAGTTCCGTCTGAACCGCGTCCTGCACTGCACTTGCAGCACTGAACTGTCACCACTCGAAAGAAGTTCGAGTGCGAACACTTCCGAGTTATCAACCAGCTATTACTCATGCTGATTGACAATCATTATTTATCGTACTATCTCACGTAGATCATTCACAAAATGATTTCAAAATTTGAAACTAATTCTAAATTCTGGTTTGCAAATGTGGCTTTACGTGAATGATCTAAATCTATACCAAGGAAATAGCGTGACAGCAGTGTATGCCGGCGTTATCTTGAGAAAATATCCCGTGGATCGTTGTATATTGTGCGAGACTACTGCCAAAAAGATGCGGTAGTATACAGTGGCATAACAGAATTTTTTGTTTTTCTTTTTTTTTTTTTGCACAGGCGTCAACCGTCTGTCACTTGACGTCGAGTTCATGCTCAACAACGTGCCGGGATCACTGGTCAGGTTCTGCTGGCAGTTTATTTGTCCCATTGTCCTAACCGTAAGTCTTCGCCCGCAACGATTTCTTCAGCGTTGCTACAACGTGAAATTAGAATTCCATTAAGTTGAGCCGAGTCAGTAACTTGAACGTTATAATTACGCTCATCTGATAACGACGTGTCCAATATTCGCGTCACAACAGGTTTGGCGTGTCATAACGACAACATGGGTAGCCGACGTTCTAGCTGACTTTAAGAAAAAAAAAATTATACGCAGCTTCACTCTTGAGGAAGTGCGTTGCACGTGCAAGCAGCTGCAGTTCCCGTTCGTACAGTTCCCACTACTCCGTTATTCATACCATCGATGACGTTAATGTTTGAGGTAAGCGTGTAGGGTTTTACCCGCCACTAGTACAATCTCGTTAGGGAGATGCGCATATTCGGTGTACAGAATGCGCACCACTTTTTGATACGCTTTATCGACTGTTTGCTTGTCACGGCAGTTGCGACGTACACGCGTAGTTTTCAGCGAGTTTCGTCAGGTTGCTTGCCCCTTCAGAGGTAGCGACCAAACGCCGGTGAAGTGCAGATGTGAGGCGCAAGCGTGCACTCTGTGAGACGGTGGCGCCCTCTCTGGCACGGCGCATGAGTCAATCGCATGTGTCCGAAGCAGTTTTGGCGATCTAGGTTAATTAGCGCAATCACTTAGTCGTTATTTGTGTTAATTCTGTTATTTTAAACCTTGTTCGCTTGTTTTTGCCCGGTTTCGAGCATTCATAGCCGTGTTTTAGGTACACATTGGGTGCTTGATTGTGAGCGTGACCACGCCATGTGAAATCTATGGATGGAAAAGGAGAGCCCCTAAAGCGCTGCGTACTTAAAAGCATACCTGTACAGGCCCTGAAATGCCAAGGGAACATTAGCGCAGGCTGCAGTTGGGGCGATGGAATTGGGTACCAAGGGATGGGAGATGTAGCCGAGTACTGGAGAAGGTTTGATGGGCTGACAAAATCCGGAAGTCTTGCAGGCATAAAATATAATGAGCTCACAAAAGGTAGAGTAAACTGGAGCTAATTAAGAAAGGCCTTCGTTCTACAATGGACATAAAATAGGCATAATGTGATCCCGATGAAACGACATAAGAACAGTAGACGTGAGGTCATGTGACCCTTCTGTTCTCCCGTCACCAGTTGAACCTGACAAGGAATAACATTAAAAGGAAGCTGTGTTGTGACAATTGGGGCAGCATGAGAATTGGATGGTGTTTATCAGTCCAAAAAAACGACGCAATAGAACAAAAACGAGCAGTTTCGCGGATCTTGATGTTGGCTTCACCACAATTCACTAATCCACCGAGTGAAGAGTTGGCTTTGCCGCAATGTGCCGCATTGAGTGGCGGTGCACGCTTTACAGGCGGGACGCTGTCCGAGCTTGCGATAGGTGTCAACTACTGCAAAGATGGCCGCGCCTTTTTTGGGCGTGTTCTTGACATTCAGCAGTGACTTTAATCTCCCTCGTGTGAGATCTTTGCCTCTAACGCTTCAAGACCGAAACCTTCATATCACCAACGGTGTGCGCGTTATCAGCCTGATAGCATATCAGACATATAGCCTGATATCAGACTATCAGCCTGATAGCATATCAGACAAAGCATTCTTGGCGGGAAAGCGGCAAACGACGAGCTTTCGAGAAAGACGACGCGAGCAAGCCAGATGACAGTTGTTTTAAGAAACGAGTGCGCGTGCACTCACACACGCACGCACAAACACACGCATGCACGTGCACCATGTGTGTGTGCACCTACGAAGTAACTTAGCAACAAATTGTGCGGTCTATTTTACACCTTTTTTTTATTTTGCAGTCATTCGCAGAAAGTAAGGACGTTGTGATAACGTCTCAGAAGGGCTTGTGAAATGTTACCTTGATGGCACATACCCGCAAGGGTATGCTGCCTGACAGAGTTCATTATGTTAGTTTAAATTAATTGTTCTCATTGTTAATCGGTCATTATATTTATTTAACTTGTGCATTAGTAACATATGTGCATTATATTAAGTTGAAGCACTACCTCTCATTTATATGAGTTTACTTCTTTATTGGGGTTTTGTAGCGTTCGAGCTAACATTCAGCCATTCAACTTTTGGATGACCAAGGGTGTATTCTGGTGTGCTCCTCGAGGAACGTGATGGCACTTGGTGCTAACACCATAAGAGCCCGTCATTGCAACCACATATTGACTTGTACCTTAGCGGCGAAACAAACGAGGAGAAAGGTGATGGCGCACTGTGCTGCACGCCAGCTTACGGTGAACGAACAAGCCCATATTTGCACCCTTTTTGAAATTAGTTTAGTACGTTCTCATTAAACTCAATGTCGCATATACAGTTGAAATGAAACTGTCCAGTCTCCGCTGCGGAGGATCGACTCCCAGCTGCATTTTCGATGGAGGCGAAAATGCTGTAGGCCTGTATGCTAGCATTCAGGTGCACGTTAAAGAACCCCAGGTGGTCGAAATTTCCGGAGCCCTCGAATACGGCGTCTCTCATAATCGTATGGTGGTTTTGGGACATTAAATCCCACATATTATCATCATGCAAATTGCCCAGGAGGCAGAACAGGAGTAGAACAGCACGAGCGCGAGACGCGCTCATCCTGTCTACTACTTGTGTTATGTTCCCTGCGCAGTTTTATTTCAACATAACTGTCGTACTAACTAGCCCCTAAACATATTTGAGTTCATAGATAACTGCTCCTACAACTGCACGGTGCACTCTGTGTTTGTTTAGCAGTGAGCTGTTTACACGGGCAAGATGTAACTAGCTGACGCCATCCAACGTCGGACGCATGCAGGTCATCCTGTCCACTCAGCTGTTCACGTACGAACCACTCAAGTTCGGCGACTACGTGTACCCGCGCTGGGCTCAGGTGTTCGCCGTCTCGCTTGTGCTCGTGCCCGTTCTCATCGGCGTCATCATGTCTATCTACCACCTGATCAGCTGCAAACTGGTAAGAGCCGGCGTTACGCGATCTTCGCGGCATTCTTTCAAACTTGGGAAGCTGTTTAGAGCCGAGGTAAGCCCGGGGATCCGGCATCTGTTCTTTCCAGCCCGGCTGCAAGAGCGAAACCTTGCAGCCGGGCTGGAAAGCTAGCATGTATAAAGCTAGCATGTATAAAGCTAGCATGTATAAAACGCTAGCATGTATAAAACGCTAGCAGCTAGCTGAAAAAGCAGCTAGCTGGAACCGGGCTGGAAAGCTAGCATGTATAAAGCTAGCGTGTATAAAAAGCGAGCAGCTAGCTAAAAAAAAAAACAGCTACCTGGAAGCTAGCATGTGTAAAGCTAAGTAGGTGAGTGGGAAGTTTAGTGTCGCGAGAAGATAAAGGATAAAAATTTGAAAAGGGTAAAGCTGTGTGGAGAGGAAGAGAGCAAAAAACTAAGCTCGGAGGATTTCAAACTGAACGGTTGTGCCGCCCGCAATTCTTGACGCCAGCGTAGCTCTAGCCGACTGGTTAGCCCTCCGCGACCTCCTGATGCCGGCCAGCTCTCGCCGAGTGGTGCCCCGTACTGGGACTTTTTCTGCCAGCTGCCAACTTTCCTATCTCCTTCTTTTTCTGTCGCTTGCATGTCTTGTTTCTTTTATCTAACTATATCTTTTCTATATTTTATTATATCCCCCCTCCTCCCATGCTCTACAAGGCACTGAGCCGTGCTCCCTCAAGGGCTGCGGAAAATAGTGCATTCTTCCTGTTCCAAGCAACCACGAATTCAATTCAATTTTATATCAAAGGACCTTATTGCTCCATCGATCCAACAACCCGAGTGAGCTGGCGCTTCAGGTGAAGGGGACTGCAGCGCCACCAAAAGCTTTCCGCGCATTTTGCTTCACTCGCGCTGCTCTAGTGGACCCACTCCGCCATTCTAGTACGCGCTGAACGTTGGCAAAACTGAAGAAACGGCGCACTCCCATCTCTGCTGTTTAAGCAGCCTCCGCGACGGTAAATGAATTGAAGCTGCGATGTTTTGTTTTTTTTTTGTTTTTTACCGTCGTAGGCGTTTTGCAAATAATGAGCAATGGAGAGACCGGAACAGGAAGTTGTGAGTCTCTGGAGACAGGATGTGGAAACCAGAAGCGAATCGAGACAACACGCCACGATGCCAGAAAACTATTGCACTCCATAATACTCGCATTGCGACGTAAAGGGTTCCAGTCACTTTCCAGCCTCTATTTTCGCGTCGAAAATGGCTTCATTCTATTTCCAACTCGTCTTTCTGCAACGAAAACGGCGGTATAATTTCTATAGGCGGCGGGAATCGGCTTAAGTTTCCTTTCGGACGAATCCACGCGAACGAGCTGGGCATACGGTCGTTGTGTGTTGTGACGCGATACGAGAGGACGTTCGAAACGCAGGACTTGACCAGGGCGCTTCAGCCGAGGCCCTCGTGGGGTCCCAAGGACCCCGACACCCGTCGCGCCTACGAGGAGTTCCTTGCTGGGCACGGCATCTCGACCGGTCAGCCGGCGGCAAAAGTGGCGACTGCGCAGCCGCCGTCCGAGCCGGCGAATGTGCTCGTGCCACCCGTAGATGTGATCGCTTTTCCGCCGGTCGCAGGGGTGCCTCCCGGCATGCTCGGGCCACGACCACCGCCAGGAGATCCCGCTTACGGCCAACCCGGCGCCCACTGGCCAGGCGCCTAGCGCAAGACGCTACCGTAAAGGAGCACAGAAAAAAGAATTGGAAAGAAAAAACAAATGTGTTTGGTGGCCTTCAAACAGTGTCTGTTAGATTGCCGTAGTGACGGCTTCTAAGATTCCTAAGTGAGCACATATTAAGGCGAGAGCCTCAGATGCCTCTTCAAACAAAAGACGTGACCGTCGGCGCTAACAAAAGCGATAAAGAAATTCGTGTGATGACGTCGCCGCTGTGTCACTGATTTGTAACATTTGTGATGATATGACGCCATCACACGACATAGCTGTCGCTGCTTGGGGATAGGCGTGCCGATCCTGGAGAATGGTAAAGTGCAAAAAACTTGCAATGTCTCCGATCACTGATCACAGAGGCTGTGCAAAACCACGCTAGATATTGTTTTGAGGGGCCCAATGCAATGCAATGAGAAAATGAATTGATCAATGTTAACTTCTCGGGCTAAATGGTGACAAATCTGAAAAGAACAACAATGTATTTTATATCAATTTTATTAGGGCGTATTGCAATGCCCATAAAGGGGGGCGTAGGAGGCTGTGTAATGATAGGGCGCCTGGGTTCCACTGTTTGACCCAATATATGGCGTCACAGAACGCGACAACGCCACTGTTCTACTAGAGCGGCGGTCAGCGGGCGTCGCCACCCTGGGCGACGGAACGCTGGCATCGAGGGGCTCTATAACGCATGTATCTCGAATTTTTTACCAATGTTGCTGCACAACGGGCAAGTACAGCGATACAAGAAACATACGATTGTACAATAGGTGCAAAGAATGTCGCAAGTATCAATAAGCCGCTAAAAGTGCGCAAATTACTGAGGTACAACGCAAGCAGTAATGATAAGTGCATTTCACAAAACGACAAACATTCTAAATAAATGTAGGGGAAATTAACATTACGTACTTTTCGTGTCATGCAGGGATCAAGAATTAGTTGTTTAATATCTCGGCTTTTTTTATTTTCCTGTCTTGAAGTAATTTAGCATTACTTCACGTTTATATCGTCTATATCTTCACGTCTATAAGTTGAAAGCCTTAGACGCCTGGCAGGACACCAAAAGTGACCGTCAACGGCATCAACACGAAGACATTATGAAAATCGTCAAGACATATGCCATCATCATATGACGTCACAAGTCTCTTGAACTTTGACGTAACAGTAACTTCACATTAAGTGATATCGCACGATGATATCGTCGCACGACATAGTCTGCCAGTGAAACGTGGGCAGATATCCGAGGCAGAGCTGCAAAACCGTGTCGGCTGCACAAAGATTCGATGCCTCCGATCAAGGAGAGACGGTGCATAGCCACGTTCGGTGCAGAAGGCCTTCGAGGAGGGGAGGGGGGGGGGGGCAATACTATCAAATGAAACGTTTATTTCCGCTACATTGGTGCACCGACGGGGGGGGGGGGGGGGTTGTAACCTTCTCTCCCTCGAGGCCGACCTAACCCCCCTCTTAAGTAACCCAATGTCCTTGTTGCCGAGTCACCTACGTCAGTAGTGCACCGAAGGGGGCGGGAGTCAGGGGTTTTAATTCCCCCACCAAGAGTCGACCCCCCCCCCCCCCCCCGTAAGTGCAGCCTTGTTTTGAAGTTCTCATCGTTTCAATGTAAGAAGTGGCTTGAGGGCAAAATTGCCTGATTTATTCTATTAACTATATCGTATTTACATGTCTACACCTATAGGAAGGACAGGCTCAAGTTTGCGCAGCGCCGTTCACCACCCTAGCGGAAAGAGTGCAAAGCTCCGGTCGCTCGGACGGGCCGCGCTTGCTGTGTTTTCCAATATCGCGCACGGAAAACGTGTTCCTTGGAGCGCTTATCTCGCATTTTGTACGTTATGGGCCGTGCTCCTTCGTCATTTTGGAAAGCAGGCACGCACTACTGCTGCATTGTGAGCTGCTACAAAGTTCAAACATGACGAGGACCTGAAAATCGCCTGTCAAGTTCTACCGTTGCCAATGAAAGCAGTGTGAGAAGCAAAGGCGTTAAGAATGGCAGTTCGCTGATACTTCGCGGTCTCGTTACTTTGAAAATTTTTTTGTCGTGCACAGTACTACAAATTATTAATTCGCTGAAAGAAACGTGATGGCCGGATTCATATTGAAAGAAAGCGTGCTTGTAAACTGAAACTACAGCAAATAGCTTGACAACTGCTGTACATTTCGCAATTGGGCTATCGCTTTCCGAGACAACCATGGGTAGTGCGAAAACTGTGGAGCTTGCTAGCTCAATACACTTAAAATACCGTACTGTGAGCCCTGTAAGTGTTTTATTTAACTGATGGCTGAATAAACACTTACAGGCCCGTGTGCTCAGATTTGGGTGCACGTTAAAGAACCCCAGGTGGTCGAAATTTCCGGAGCCCTCCACTACGGCGTCTCTCATAATCATATGGTGGTTTTGGGACGTTAAACCCCACAAATAAATCAATCAATAAACACTTACTCGTCGCCGCTAAGTGTGAACAGATTTGTGCTGCGGTTCGCGCTGAGCGTTTATACGTACAGGTCTTGCAAGCAGCACCCACCGATAGGATAGCATGATGAGGTGTTGTGATACCAGGATCGAAATCACGAGTTCGATTCCCGCACACGTCAGCTGCATCTCCACGGGAGCTAAACACGATAAAAGTGCGCTCAGATTTCGGTCCAGGATTGATAGTGTTGGTGTTTGCGTATTTCAAGCGTATACGGTGGTATGGCGCTAAATGTAAATATATATATATATATATATATAGGAGTGACGCTCGGCGTGTGTGCATCGTCTTTCCGTTGCCACGCCGTATACACTTCAAATAGATTTAGGTGCAGGATAAAAAAAAATTCAGGTGGCCGCAATCAGTCTGGAGTCTGAAACCACGGCGTGCCTCCTAATGATATGACGGTCTTGGCACGTAAAACATTATGTCCTTGCATGCGCCCGAGCCGCGGGCGATTACAGATGCCGCTACGAAAACGAGTTCAAAAAAAGAACCAAGGCGGATATAAAATTTTCGATAATTTCGCGAAATCAGACGCGGTTATCAGGGGCGAATCTTGGCGTAACTAAAGCATGCTCGATCCTAGTGGGTATTGTGTGATATGACGACCGAGCGAGCTGTCAAATCAACCTGATTGACATTCGAATCGGTGAAAACGCTGCGTGATCAGGCGTGGGTATTATTCAAAATGCCGAAACATGCGCTGCAGAACACGTGCATGGTTGAAGTGAACATAAGATACTTTTTGTGTGCATCATTATACTTTCAAAGGAGATGCAAAAAAAAAAAGTCAAATGGGTCATTGAACTTACGACACGACCTTGTTCACATCCGATGAAAATCTCGGCAAAGGTTTTGAAACTGAACGCACCACATTGAAACGGTGCCAGGGACTGAACAGGGCAGACGTAAGTTTAGGCTCTTCACGCCGACCACTTAATTAATTGAGAGCCGCGTGACAAACTTGGCATTCAAGCAATAGAAATCTGAACGTTATATGCAAATGCACGCGCAAAGCGTGGTGGTATTTTGCTGACAGCTCCGAGAAGACACGAACGCCGCAGCAAATGCGCGTTTTACCGGTAATGTACACATAGAATGCGGGCCGTCATTTCACTTTTAACGTCGCCCCGCCGCATGCTGATGTTAATGCACGTCCGGTTAGGCAATATTTCTTTCAATCTGCCTGTTCGTTCGTGGAATCACAAAAGGTTCAACAAGAGGTGCCCGATTGGCTTCATCAAGTAGAAATCCTTCTACAAATGAAGGAATTTTAAAAAGCCTGTTAAATATGATGCTTTTTACCTCTTTTTTTTGTTTCATGTTTCTACTTTGTTTGATGTATATATGTTTGTGAATGTTGTATGTCCACAGGTAATAAAGAAAGAAAAAAAAAGCCGCGGTGGTCTAGTGGCTAAGGTACTCGGCTGCTGACCCGCAGGTCGCGGGATCGAATCCCGGCTGCGTTTCCGATGATGCGAAAATGTTGTAGGCCCGTGCGCTCAGATTTGGGTGCACGTTAAAGAACACCATGTGGTCGAAATTTCCGGAGCCCACCACTACGGCGTCTCTCGTAATCATATCGTGGTTTTGGGACGCTAAACCACAGGTATCAAATCAATCACATTTAGTGTCACGGAAAGACGGCTGTTCACCATCGAGATTCACATAGCACTCGCTCAATGACATCGTGTTTGCCTTGCTTGGTCCCGGAAAGGTTGTCAATGAATCGCTCTCGGTTCTGATAAGATTCACACCGTGCGAACGTTTTTATATTCTTTATAAACCTTCAGAGCGAGTCACAGGTGTCGCTGCACGTGAGGGGCGACCAGATAACAGCGCGAGCGGAGTGCGTGAACGTGCTGACATAGCGCAAGCAGAATGCGGGAGCGGTGCACCGAGTGACCGGCTTTCGTTAGAAAGGCGGCGAAACACGCGCGGCGCAGCGCCCCCTGGCCGAGGTTGGGAGGCCATACTGAAAGAGCAGAAACCGCATGCTCTGTGGCTCGAGCTGCGTTCACTTCCAGTGAATCACTTTTGTACAAAAAAAAGTTGCTTTCAGGAGTCCATTCTTATTTTATTCTTGTTGGAAATCTAACAGGCGCTGTGCTGTGTACATGACAATGCCCTGCGTGACTTGGACATAGGCTTCGGTGCACAATGCATGTCACTTCAAAATATATTACATCTAGCAGCTCAACCAGCTGTGTATGCAATGCTACACACATGTATGTTGCAAATGAGCAACATTTACAACATACACTTGTAATACTTGTATCCATGGGCTTCGAGTTGTCGATGAATACACCCTCGCGCTGTCAAATGCTAGCTTCCTGGTTAGCTCATTTGGCAGAGCGACCGCCCCGGATAGGTGTTGGTCCTGGTTCGAACCACGTACCAGGACGAATTTTTCGGCAAATAAGAGGCTTTATTTATGAGAAATCCGTATGAATTTTCTTGTAGCTTCGTGCTACAAACGTGCGGTTGTCTTCTTTACCTTTCGAACATGTATGTTCAGAAGAAGAGTTCGCAGTGTTGTTCAACGTTTATAACATTATCCGGTTCACACGGGCAAATCTACTGCACTGGCTTGCATACATGCAAATACCTGGCTCACTTGGACGTTCCTAATGCAATTCAAGTGCCTAGATACGACTAAACTCTCGGCCTCACAAGGCTTGATTTAATGGCCCTAAGGATGTGGTGCGACGAAGCTACAAGGTAATAACATTACGCTCATGTTGCTTTAAATGTGCAACTTTCTTCGAATAAAAAGTCATGAAGCTATTAATATTATTATTACAGATAATATAACCTATAACAATTATTTAGTATGTGGTACTTTCGTTTTATCTCAAATGTCAACCCCCCCCCCCCCCCCCCCCCCGCAGAGAAGTCCTGGGTGCGCTAATGTTCTACTATATACTTAAAGGTGCAGGACAACGGAAAAAAGCAGCCTAGAGGTGGCTTGAATAGTCTGCAGCCCAATGTAATGTATGGCGTGTGGCCAACAGCAAAGAAAAAGTGCCGGAGAATAATACAGACATATGTATAATGTGCATAATAAAAATCTACCAACCGAGAACAAGAAGACGCAAAATACTAAGGTTGATTTCGTCTTTGAGTCGTTTTAGGCGAATGCGTAAATGGCACTTTTTTTCCCCCGATGACCGTTAAAATTTTCAGCCGAGAGTCTTGCTCAATTTACTTTTAGATGCGCAGCAGCTCTTTGACTAGACTGTGTAACGCTGTCAATCCGTGTCTCCGTGCCAACGCACCGCACCGCGCCCCCCCCCCCCCCCCCACCGCCGCAGTTGTTGGAACGATGCCAAGTAGGTCAAGTCGCAGCTGTGTCTCGGCGTCACTCTCTCCCTCACCTGCATCAGCTGCCGGCTCATTCTAACACACATAGGTTATGTTGCTCCTCCACCCACTCGCAGCACACTTCTCTCTCGCTTCATCCTGTCCACCACCCGTAACGCTCGACCACACGTCAAGTGGAAACGCTCTTTCGACTCGTTTATCTGCGATGAAACTCACACGAAACCCGACCTGTCTCCCATCTCTTTGCGTTTTTATGGTCAGTCGAATGGCCACTGGATTTCGCCGAACACTCTTTGGAATTAATTGTCACTCAATTTTTCAGTCTCCCCATGTCTGCATCAGGTGTGACGCGCAGGTGGGCATGTGCTGTTGGCCGTGACGTGACGTCTTGCGCTACCGTGCGGTACGAGTGAGCCAGGCCGGCTGGTGGTGGCAGCTGTGCAACTGGTAGCTTGAAAACGCTCAGTGACGTCATCGCAGTGCGGATTCTGATATATATATATATATATATATATATATATATATATATATATATATATATATATATATATATATATATATATATATATACATACACAGTAAAAGAATGAGGTTATTGAGCAGCAGCATCATTAGTAAAAGTAATCGTAGTGAAATTATCAAATGATAACGAAAAATTTTATCTAGCTCTTTCCATAATAATTGTTGTGGTCGCATATCTCAAAACTACGATATGATTGAGAAAAACACCGTAGTGGAAGGCTCTGGAAATTTCGACCACCTGGGATTCTTTAAAGCATGCACATAAATCTAAGCTTATCGGCCTCTATCACTCTGCATTTACCGAAATGGGCCATCGTGGCCTAGATTTGAACTAGTATCAAGAGGAAGAATGTTTCGTTCCATTTGACACAGGGCATTGCGAGTTTGAAGAGTTTTCTGTGTTTGCTGGGAACATGCTTAAACATCATTGAATTTGATGCCACAAGGTGTGGCGAATGTGATTCATTTCTGTGGTTGTACATTTTAAAACTAGATAGAATCAGCTATACATTTAAAAATGAAACAGAATCGAATGAGAAGTAAGCATCGGCACTACTTCATCCTTTGAATTTGGCTGCTGCCGCAAGCTTATAAGGTACATCTGTAAGTTAAAATGAGCCTTTTGGTGCGTTGCAAGAAATGAAGTATCTCAGTTTTCTAACATTGTATCAGTTTGTAATACAGGAATTCGAGAACAAATAGTCTGTACCATATTTTTTTTTATTATGGACACTTGCCATATACACCAAATATAAAAATAAGTTTTTTGGTTACAGAATGCCACAATTACAGCGATAAGTTTCACTGCGTTGTATGTTAAGTGCATGGCAGACCATTACATTACAGAGAATGAATTATCATAACTTTTTAAACATTACACAGGAAGTGATTAGCAAAAATAACACAAAAAGCAGAGAGGCTAACTCTGTTCATTTCATGAGCAAAGGAAGCAAAAAATGAAAAAAGAAAACCTATCTGCACACTGTAGTTTTTCAATCAGCCCTGCAGCTTTCAGTCAAAGCACTAGCACTTTCAGTGCTTTTGGAGTCACTGCAACTGGGGTAAGGGTCCAAGTCCTCTGGTTTCCACGAGAGGGTGGTAGTCAGTTTTGTTAAGTGTGGTACTTAGGACATTCCCTTGTGTAGTGGAGCAATGCCATTCACAGAATACTTGTGCATTCATCTCTGTGCAACCCAACACTTCACATTACAGAGATTGTTGAAATGCTATTGTGCTGTCAAGAATAATCTTCACCACCATTCCGAATGGGGCCAAACGAGCATGACTGCCCATTCCGCAAGAATAAGATAATCTAAAATTATAGAAAAAGAACAAACTTTACTTTGTGAAAACCGTATGCATAACAGAGTTTCACTCAATCCAAGGTGGTGGCGCATATGTCAGTAGCTTGTTCGACAAGCTACTGACACAACTAAAGGGTGAAATCTGTCAATGCAAAATTTTTCTGGCGATACGTTTTTTTCGTTGATAACAAAATATTTTATCTATGTCTAAGCACTCGTGAGCCAATGACATTCACAGCTCGCTCAGATACTCTTTTTTTTATCATAAAAAGCTCCTGGCATGCCGAAATGCCCAATAGTATTTCCTGGGTGAAACGCACTGAATGCACACAAAGTATGGCAATAACATGATAACATCTGAACACAAGCCACTTAATAAAAAAAACAATTGAAAGCATTACAGAGGTAACACTGAGCTGACTTTCCAACATTCTCAAAGTATTTGAAAAAAACAACAATAAACACAAAGGCCTAATGAAAAAAACAAAGAAAATGTAAATAAAGCCAGAAGGCAGCTGGATAAAACAACATAGACACATTGTTTGAAAAACATGGATGTGGTAGTCACTTTCATAAAGTGTTCGCGACTTACATTTGCACGACATGATTCAAAAGGTTTTGAACAATATTGGTGATCTGTATTTTGTGACATCACTGAAATTGTAAAAGAAATTTTATTGAGTGCATAAAGTATGTTAAAGTATGCACAAAGAAGAAGAGTGAGCCTCAGCCATAGAGTGCAAGAAGTGTTGACAGTATAAATATCTCCAAGCTTGAGTGACTGTACATAAAAGCGCCCTGCAACACTTTTTGAAAACTGTTTGAAAGCACTCCTGATCTGTTGCCAAAGCTTCTGCAAATATGAGAATGAAAGATTATACCACCGTGCAGCAGAACTTCAGTAGCGTATCGCACACATCCTCAGAATCACTTGCCCTCTTCTTTTCAGTGTCATCAACAATTGTGCAGCGACAGAGCTTTACGGGTATTGGCCAATTTTATAATCATGAGAACATCCTCGGTAACAGTATCATTGTCAGATAAGTTAAAAACTAGATATATCTGCAATATGGGACAGTCTCAATCCCAATCAGCGGCCATCTGCTTGACATTTCACTTTCTCACAAATTCATGTGAAGCAGCACTTGCACGATTTATCAAATGCTACGTGCGCGAGTCCATCACAAGACTAATTTGACTACATATAACATTGCTTACTGATGCGATGTGACATCGACTATGATACAGCTTACATGCTAGCTCTCTCATAAGAACCTCACGATCTACACACCTTGGCATACACAGTATCGTGTTTGGCTAGTGGAAAGCACGTTGAAGTGCACAACCTCAATTCAGCTACTCTGTGTAAATAAAATCTGTGCAGGACAGAGCCAGCGAGTTTAAGGTAATCACAGAGAGCATTCGAGCTCTCACTCAATAAATTAACTTCTGGATCACTTTTAGTGCAATCACTCGGGTTACTTTTGAAGGATTTGAGAAATCTTTCATAACAGGAGATTCACGAGCTGGTAGAGTCCAGATGAAGGGTCATTTCACGACAACCCTGAAAGGTGTTGCAAGGCCCTTTAAAGGACGTGCCATCAAAAGTGGGTCATAAAGTCACATAGAAGCGTACGAATGCACACAGTCTCTGCGGTGTTCAATTCAAGCACACAGTCTCTGCGGTGTTCAATTAAATAACGAAGTCTATGAATACAAAATACATATCAGTACAATTGTTTGTAAATACAAGAATGTAAACAAAAATAACAGGCACCTGGTAGCATGACTAGTCAACTGATGACTTCCAACACAATGTCCACACTTGTAGCACATTCTAAGCAAACCCCTCCCTTAACCACGAAAATTTCATACAGACCAGTTTCCAGGAACTAAGAATTACAAATAATAATTTCATTAATGACTATAATCACAGAACACTTGACTCATTTTCTTCACTCCCTTTAGTATCAAAAGTACACTGTAATGCATGAAAGTTAGACCATGCAATATGAAGTTTTTCTGAACAGATAACAAAATAAGTAACGAAAAAAAGGGCATCATAAGAATCTTCTTTATAGACTGGCAGTCAGAAGAACAGTTGCAGACGATTTCATTAATGACTCTATAAGCACAACACTCAGCTCATTTACTTCACTGCCTTCAATATCAAAAGTACACTGTTAATGCATGAAAGTTAGACCATGCAAATAATATGAAGTTTCTCTGAACAGATAACAAAATAGGTAACGAAAAAAAGGGCATCCTCAGAATCTTCTCTATAGACTGGCAGTCAGAAGAACAGTTGCAGACAATTTCATTAATGACTCTATAAACACAACACTCAGCTCATTTACTTCACTGCCTTCAATATCAAAAGTACACTGTTAATGCATGAAAGTTAGACCATGCAAATAATATGAAGTTTCTCTGAACAGATAACAAAATAGATAACGAAAAAAAGGGCATCCTCAGAATCTTCTCTATAGACTGGCAGTCAGAAGAACAGTTGCAGACAATTTCATTAATGACTCTATAAGCACAACACTCAGCTCATTTACTTCACTGCCTTCAATATCAAAAGTACACTGTAATGCATGAAAGTTAGACCATGCAATATGAAGTTTCTCTGAACAGATAACAAAATAAGTAACGAAAAAAAGGGCATCATAAGAATCTTCTCTATAGACTGGCAGTCAGAAGAACAGTTGCAGACGATTTCATTAATGACTCTATAAGCACAACACTCAGCTCATTTAATTCACTGCCTTCAATATCAAAAGCACACTGTTAATGCATGAAAGTTAGACCATGCAAATAATATGAAGTTTCTCTGAACAGATAACAAAATAGGTAACGAAAAAAAGGGCATCCTCAGAATCTTCTCTATAGACTGGCAGTCAGAAGAACAGTTGCAGACAATTTCATTAATGACTCTATAAGCACAACACTCAGCTCATTTACTTCACTGCCTTCAATATCAAAAGTACACTGTTAATGCATGAAAGTTAGACCATGCAAATAATATGAAGTTCCTCTGAACAGATAACAAAATAGGTAACGAAAAAAAGGGCATCCTCAGAATCTTCTCTATAGACTGGCAGTCAGAAGAACAGTTGCAGACGATTTCATTAATGACTCTATAAGCACAACACTCAGCTCATTTACTTCACTGCCTTCAATATCAAAAGTACACTGTTAATGCATGAAAGTTACACCATGCAAATAATGATATGAAGTGTCCGTAAAAAGATAACAAAATAGGTAGCAAAAACGTGCATCGTAAGAAACTTCGATATAGACTGGCAGTCAAAAGAACAGTCGCAGGTATAATCGCTCCATTCTTTGCTTCATGCAAGAAAAGAAATTAACAGATGCTATAAACTAACAAGAAGCATGAAAACTGATAGTAAATAATGACTTTTAAGAACAATGAACACAAAGTGTGAGTGCATACTGAGAGTAACACGAAACACGATGCAAACACAGTGCATGTAATATATATGGTTACAACACTGCAGAATGTAAGAGCCATAGGTGTAAATAATGAACTCTTCATTAGGCAAAAGTTTGCCCAGAAAAACAATGCTCGCATTGCAAACGACAGCGGCAAGCATGGTTGTCGGTCAACGAAATCTCAACCGTGGTTGAGACTTCTCCTTTATGCACGAACTTGTGCTTCAGTATAATGATTGGTGCTTGCGTCGAATCTAGCTTATGCAACGCTACTCATGTCATTCATGCAGTCCTGTTGCAAGAATTTAAAACTTCACCGAAGGTGGTTTGCGTGGCTTGTGCCATGCAGTAACACATTAACAGCTTTAGCCAGTGAATTTGATCAAGGTAAAAAAAGGGAATGGGGGGAATAAGCAACCGAGACGTATAAAACAAATCACTGGAGACTTGTATTGCCTAAACAAAGTGAATGCACAAAACAAACTTGCATGGACCAACGTCAGTGTTGAAGAGTGGAGAGAGTAGCAGATTTGAAGCATTTGCATTGACGTTGCTGCCATACACCAATGTGCAACATAGTTTTCTGGGTATCACTAAAGACCGATTTGCCAGCCTCCTCTCACCAGTGTGGATTCATACAAAAAGATCGTTCATAAACACTTCTGTGTGAGGGTGTTGTTTATTTCGGTGATGGATTAATGATTGAGCGTATTATATTTCACTTAAGATATTGTGTGATATGCGCATTGCATTCGAGACGCACTGTGCTTATGTGTGAGCATGTCTTTTAGTGTGATCACGCATTGTTTGGTTAATGAGTTTTGTTACGAGATTAGTGCATTGCATGCGAAAAATATGAGCACAATGTGCTGTGCTTGCTGTGCTCACAAAGCGACATACAAAACACTAAACAATCACGATAAGGCATGTAAAAGAAACATTGATTCAGAAAAAACAGAGTACACATTTAAAATCTAACCAATCATTTCTTTGACAACAACAGTCGTACTATTGCAGAGGTTGTGGGTTTGTATGCTACCAATATGCAAGGTTTCATTCACTTTCATTTCCCCTTATTCCACAATTGACTATGTTTACAGCAAAACCTACAGATCAATGCCTCCGATTCTTTCTCTGGCTTTATAAATAACATGGCTGTGTTTGACAAAAATGAGTCTCTCAAGCAATACAGCCTCTTTAATTTGTTACCATAGCCACTTAGTGGCAGTGGTATCTGCATACAGGATGTATCGAAGAATTGCATTATATTCAATGCAGCTCTAATTTTGCTGCACAAAGCCGTTCACATCTAAGGTGATCAACTAATGTCATTGACTCATTAGTATTCAAGACCAAATAGAAGCTTGTGTTTAATAGATGATTTGAAACATTATTATTGCTTTTATCAACACTATGATTAGTTGTCATATAGCTAACATATCTTTCATCAGGTGGAATCAATGTTCTAGTTTTGCCACCTTGAATACTAACTAGATGTTCACTTTAGATGTGGTCAACCCTGTACGCATCCCGATGGTGATGGCAGCTCATGGCAGTACTCAAACCACACTACCTTTCAGCCTAATCACCTCGGCAATACTGTTGGGTAGCGATGCGTAATCTCCCCGCACCAAGTCATGAGCCTTCCTTAAGACATCCCACTCCTTCTTGATAAGCTGCCACAGCTTGTCGGGCGAGGGCTCCGAGACACGCTTTCGGCAAATTCGCTTCCTCAACAGTTCCCAGACGCTCTTAATGGGGTTCAAGTCCTCACTTTTCGGCGGCCAGTCGATCTCTGTGATTCCCAACTGCTCGAGGTGCTCTTGCACCAGCGTGGATGTGTAGGCTGGCGCTGTGTCCTGCTGTAGAATGTAGTCACCGTCCTTGAAAGGACCATTCAGGAGGTACGGCACGAGCGTCTTGTCGATGATGTCGACGACCTTCTCAGGAGTGGCGCTGCCAGTGATACGAACCAGCGGTCCTAGCCCGGCGTGGGTCAGCGTGGCATGAACATTGATGGACGTGTGGCCACTCGTGGTCAGCTGCTGAATGGATGAGGGGTCGTTCCTGGGACGATGAAGAGCATGTCACTGTACCAATGGCCTCCCATTTCGAAATGGTCTGACGCAATGAGCTTACAACAACCAGCCAGTGAGCACGTGATAACGTACAGTAATCGCTTCATGAAAAGTAGCTTCAGAACCTACTAGTATGCAAATTAGGTACAATTTGCTGGAAAGATGGAGCAGTAAAAAATTCTTGAAACACCAGGTGTTCACAGGAGACAGCATTTCGACTGCTGGTCTTGCATTCTTAAAGGTGGCAACTGCCTACCACAGCACGTGTAGGTATGTATATGTTCATTCCCTTTCTCCCAACCAAAACAGAAGAATCGGGGTGGGAAAAATGCTAATACAGGCAATAAATGAGGGAGGCAAGAAAGGAAAAGACCGAGAGGGTTATAAATACTTGCTGGCATTCTGAATTGGCCAATCACACTCAATCACGCACACTGAACATCATGATGTGTACCGAAATAATTTGTCTCCCCTTGCCATCTCTCCCTACAAAGCTCCTAGCCTGCTAGTCGGGATGGGAGAAGAAAGGTGGCGGTTAAAGCGCAAGACGAATCCCCGTAACTCCACTTCATCAGGACGGATTCGTGAAGTTTTCAAAGAAATCGATTCTGAGGTCAATCAATGATTGTTATTCCATGGTACAGGACCTCTTTAATGCAAAGCATAACGTGAAATTTGTTAGTGAACGTCTTACCAACTGTGCACAACTCTCCACGCTCGTCTGTTAGGGTCCCACTTCAGGCTCATGGTGCACTCGTTGGTGAACACCACCTTGCGCCACTGCTCGACGGTCCAATCAGCGTGCTCGGTGGCAAATTCAAGTCGGATCTCCTTGATTCTGGGGGTGAGAACACGCCTCGGGTTTCCGCTGAAGCACGCGAGACCGGCTTCTCGGAGCCGCAACAGGATGACCCTCGGACTTACCTTCAGCCCTGCACAACGAAGATCAGAGTGTAGGCGAGTTGCAAAAACTACAGGGCAACTTGCACAACATAAATTCGTACACAATGGCAATGTCCTTGCGAATGTTGCATGCAGCGGATCAAAGAAGGAAGCGCACCTTCATTGTATGTGAATGTGCACTGGACGTCGCGAAAAGTCCTTCTAGCTTAGCCGTGACCGCACACGGCAAATGCTATACTGCATGTAACAATTTTAGCAAGCACGGGAGGCGCTGCCATTGAGCAGGAATTTCTATTGCGCAGGAAAGCTGCCTTGTGCATTGCAGCTAATAGATATATAGATAGGTGGCCAATTTTTTTGTGAGGTTTATAGCATGTTTACTTATTTACAGTTTACTTAGATGCAGTAAAATCCGAACACGAAGCATGCATTCACACATTCGAACTATTGTCATACCTCCCCCCCCCCCCCCCCCCCCCGCCGAGTTTTCAAATGCACCGTTTTTTTTTACCCCCCCCCCCCCACACACACACACATATATCAAGGTTTCGTTTCTAATCAGCGCTTAGCGATCTTATCGAGATTAGAAGAATGAATTAGATTGGCGTGTTTGGCAACCAGAACAGGGAGATCAAAGTAAAATATGGGGATAGAAACAGTTCTCTATTTCCCGTTTCGTTACATGAAATTGGACGGCTTTACGAACAGAAACCAAGTTACGATAACGGGGCACGCCGCAGTGCTTCGTAAATGTTAAGCCCGCCCGTGTTTTGACGCTCACCCAAACTGAAATATACGGGCTTTCTTGATCACTTCACGCGCATCGAAGCGCGAACGCATTGGCTGTGCCGGAAATCGAATTCACACCTCTGTGTTTATAACGGCGCCGCTAAACTTACCATACACGCTACGGTTGCAAGTCCCGCTTTACCGAGAATGGGTAATCGTACAGCCAGTACCGTACTTTATATTAGGACAAGTGGCGTGTTGATATTCGTGGTAAAAGATGAAAAGGAAAGCAACGCGATACGAGGAACGGCACACGTCGCTGTGGGTTGCTACGAAAGTGATTGCAGCGATACATATACATATACCCAGTTCTTTTCTGATCTCTTTGGCAGTCAGGAACGGCTCGTCCACCACGGCTGCGATGATTAGCCTGTCCTCTTCGTCGGTGGTCAGTCGCGGCCTGGTTTTCTCTCGCGGTCTGTCCGCCACCGTGCCGTGCTCGCGGTACCGTTTTATGGTGCGGTTTACGGTCTGAGTCGTGGTGCCCACCAACTTCTTGATGGCACGCTGGGACAGACCGTCCTTCGAATACTGCACAATCTGCAGCCGCACTTCTTTACTCACGCGAGGCATGCTTGCCTGCGCCACCTAATCTTGTTCGCGACTGATATCTGCATGTGCAGCGTTCTCCCAAAGCGCGACCAGCTGCGCCCACGATAGCGGCTGCCAACAAACTTCGAGTAGGCTCGATGTGGCTTGACTCATGTAGACTCGTTCGCAGCCAAGCGTCGAACTATGGCAATCATGACGTCACAAGTAGAAGTGGTTTCCATGCAGAGTTATTCAATCATATGATTGAATAAATCTGGTTTCCATGTTCGTTCAAGCAATGCAGGTGTTCTCTGGTGCATGCTTTTGAATAGGGACCTCTGTTTTTGAGTGCGTGGCTTGAGCGTCCTTTTGATTTCTGTGTGGAAGCTACTGGCGCAATTACGGAGGTGAGTGTTGACCTGACGCAATCACTTTCAGATGCACGGAGGAAGGAAAGGTACAACCTTTTCTTCCTACTTTCTTCCTGCACGGAGAAGAACCTACTACCTTTCTGCACGGAGAAAGGAAAGGTACTACCTACTACCTTTCCTTCCTCCGTGTTCAAATGCATTTTAGCGCTCGCATTAGAAGCGCGTAGTTTGAAATGCTAGTAGGTCTTGATTTGAAATGCTAGTAGGTCGTGTTGCGTGCCCTCTGTTTTCATTGCTTTGTGGCTTGCGTCCTGAAAGTGTATTCCTTTTTCGAGGTCGAGATAATACGACTGCAACTGCTTATTACTAGTAGTTTCATAAGCTGCCTCTTGCAGGGGAGCATCAATTTCAGGAGCACCACCCACCAGCAGGAAATAATTTGCGTACAACCGTCGCACCCACGGTTTATCCCGCTCTACGCGGCTCAAAACGAACCCCAGACAAATTTATGGTCAGCTTATTTCTATCCCAGACACTAGTTGCACACGAAGAAGCAGCATCATTGGACAGCCCTGTCACAAAGATAAAAAAAAAGGAAGGTGGAGGGATTTCTAGTTCAATAATTCAGCTATACAGCACCACATTTCAGATCGATGTCGATGGGTGCCCAGCTAAAATATGGTCGAATGACAGCTGGAAACAGACAGTTCTTGCTGGATATTCATCTACTTGTAGCTGAATTATCAAACTGAAAGTCTTTCCAGATGGAGATTTCCGGTTGAATAATCCATCTGGAAATTGATCTTGTTTTGTCTTAGCTTGCAAGCCTGAATTTCATGAATGATTGTGTACAGAACTGCTCAATTGTCACTCTAAAGGTATTGCAGTAAGCTTAATATTTCCTTATGCCAGACAGCGCTCTTAGAATGTTTGTGACAGCCGCACTGAATGCTGTTGTAAGCCTGAGGCGTTTAGAGGAAAATGAACGAGAAAAGGCTGCCTTTTTTACTCAAATATACATCATCGAAGGGATTAAAGTGACTTTTGGTACAGATTTTAGAGCAGCAAGAGTTTGGAGCAGTAATTTGTTCTTTTGGAGAAAAGATTCCATTTGGAGCAAGAAAAAAAAAACATGTTTGGAGTACGAGCAAATTCAGAAATTCAGGGGGGTGGGGGTTTGAACACTTTTATGTATGTACATGCATGCACTTTTTTTATGTGTGCATGTTACATATGCATGTAAAACTGAAAAATATGGCGAGGGGATTGAACCCCCTTCACTACGTACACCAATCTTTAGGAGCAAGTCAGTGCCTACGTATGGCTAGCAAACTTTGGATGCAATTAGTATTACGCTGACATAAACATTTGAAAAAATATCTGCCATTACTATTTATCATGACATGCACTAACTGAATTTACTGAGGAAGACAAAATCAACACACTTTAGTGAGCCCAAGATCATCAGAGTACTTTGTTTTAAATAAGTTAACATGAGCACGCAAGCAGTAAGCAAATCACTATAACACGTCACAAAATTCTATAGAATAAAACAAATGGCTAAGATGAAAAAATATAGACTATATGTACAGTGAAACAAAAACTAGGAGGAGGAGGAGGAAGGAAAGAAATGAAAGGCAGGGAGGTCAACCAGATGCACGTCCGGTTTGCTAATCTGCACTGGGGGAAGGTTTGAAGGGATTAAAGGAGAAGAGAGAGAGAAGTGAAGGGCAATGTGTATGTAGATGTGACCTTGTCCATTGCACGCTTATAAGCATTCGCGTAGTCCGGTAGTCTTTAGAAAACTTAGCAGTGCTCGTGTCACTTTGCTAACCTGCGACGCGTACAGCCATGAACCAAGGATCTTCTCTTCGGAGAAAGGTCTACTGTCTAATGTCTCTAGCGTTTCGCCTAGCAAGTTGCGTTCGCTCGAAAAACGTTCAGATGAACACAGTAGATGTTTTATTGTCTCGTCAGTGTCACACGATTCACATCGGGAGCTATCCACCATTCCTATGCGAAAAGAGTACGCCTTCGTAAAAGCTACTCCTAACCACAGGCGGCACAGTAAAGTTGCATCCTGGCGGGAGAGGTCCGATAGAACTTGAAGCTTTCTCGATAGGTCCAATTTGTGTAGGCGGCGGTTCCTGACACTGGGGTCACTCAGCCAAGTTTCCGACATGGTGTTAGCGAACGAGTGAAGGCCCCTTGCAGCGTCGGTTCTCGACAATGGAATTGGGGTTGTCTGGGCATCCGCCTGGGCGGATCGGGCAGCAATATCAGCAAGGTCATTACCGACAATACCACAATGTCATGGTAACCACTGGAACACCACGTCATGTCCTTTTGATAAAACTTTGTGAATCACTTCTCTTATTTCATTCACTAGTTGTTGATGCTCCCTTTGTCGTAAAGCTGATTGCAAGCTCTGAAGGGATGCCTTGGAGTCACAGAACACAGCCCATTTTTGAGGTCGGGCTTCCGCGATATAAAGTATAGCAGCACGTAAGGCGGCAAGCTCCGCTGCTGTAGATGTTGTCCTATGCGACAGTTTGAGCTTTATAGTGACCTGGTACGCCGGGATGACAACAGCACCTGTAGAGCTGTCAGTCGAGACCGATCCATCGGTGTAAATGTGGGTCCTCTGGCCGTACTTTTCGTTGAGTAGCGACAATGTCACCTGTCGTAGGACCACTGTTGAATGACGGCTCTTGTTCGTTATTCCCGGAATAGTGAGGCACACCTGTGGTTGTTGTTGGCACCACGGAAGTGACGCTGGTCTTGTTGCTGGAGTGAAGCCGAAAGGAAGGCATTCTCTATGGGCAGGAATAATCTTTAAAAACATTGCTTGTGGTCTTTGAAGTGGCAACACTGCAACATGGTGACCAGGAACTCGGCAGAGGTGTCTTATGTGGGCTCAAATTGTCAGTGGTGATGTATGTTTGATTTGGATGCTCTCTTGCGATCATAATTGCCCCGTAGGTTGAGGTGCATCGCGGCAATCCTAAGCACACGCATAGTGCTTGTCCTTGCAGACTTTCGAGGGTGCGGATGTTTGTCTTGCACGTACTTGCCAGTAACGGCAACCTGTAGCGCAAAAATCCCAGAAACAGTGCCCTGTATAGCTGCATCATTGACCTTATCGATGTGCCCCAAGATTTTCCGCAGAGGAACCGCATTATATGGACGATGGAAGTTAGCCTTCTCTTCAGGTAATTGCAGTGGGCACTCCACGAAAGGTTCCTGTTAATAATCACACCCAGGAAGCGATGGTTCTTCTGGTATGGAATATTTTGCCCATTGATGGTAACGGGGTATTGTGTCATGGCTCTGCGAGTAAACGCAACCAATGCACATTTCTCCGTTGAGACGGAAAGACCTTGCTTGCGGAGATATGAGCATGTCAGGTTGGCAGCCTCCTGGACTCTTGCACATACTTGTAGACGAGTTACAGCCGAAGTCCATAGACAAATATCGTCAGCATATATGGATATGAGAATAGTACTTGGCAAAATTTCACGAAGGCCTACCATCACAAGGTTAAATAAAGTGGGACTTAATACGGCGCCCTGAGGGACGCCACGGGATTTGTAGTAATTGGTGGTAGGTCCATCTGAAGTTTGTACAAAAAAGGACCTTCTCGTCAAATAATCCTGGATCCATTGGAACATCCGACCACTGATTCCAACAGCTTCCAACGAGTCTAGGATGGCTTTATGTGTTACGTTATCATAAGCCCCTTTGACGTCGAGGAAGAGTGCCAGTGGTATGCGCTTGAGGCTCTTCTGTTGCTGGATAAATTTTGTGAGATCAATCACGTTGTCAAGAGATGACCTACCTCGCTGAAAACCCGTCATGCAGTTTGGGTATATGTTGTAGCGCACGAGGTACCATTCTAGGCGTGTAAGTATCACCCTTTCCATGACTTTCCCTACGCAACTTGCGAGGGCAACAGGGCGAAATGATGTCAAATCAAATGTTGACTTTCCTGCTTTGAGTAGCGGCACAAGTCGACTTATCTTCCAATCCTGGGGAACAATGCCCGCCTGCCATGAGTGGTTGTAATAGCTTAACAACTGTCCCCTTGCCTCCTGTTGAAGGTTGGCTAGAGCGGCGTAGGTGATGCCATCGGGTCCTGGTGAAGATGATCGTCGGGAAGCCACCAAAGATGCGTCAAGTTCTTCTATAGTGAAAAGATTGTCCATTTCGGAGATGCGGGGTTCAGGGATAACACTCATAATGGTGCCAGCGGACAAGGCGGACACACCAGCGATTCGCGTACAAAACTCATTTGCCACTTCAAGTTGGGTGTGGCCTAAATGTAGGGCTAAAGCCATGAAAGGATGTCTTTGTTGGAGAGTCGAGCGCAGGCCACGAATAGTGCTCCAGATGCGTGACAACGGCTTTTGGGAATCCAATGGTTCGAAGAATTATTTCCAGCGTTCCTGTTCAAGTTTGTCTAAATGTCGTTCGACTTTTTTCTGTATGCGTCGTGCCAGCCTCAAGTCGCATATTGCTTTCGTCCGCCTGTATCTTCTTTCTGCCCTTGGGCGAAGCGCGCACAGTTTTTCCAGTTCAACGTCGAAATCTGTACGCTTGCCGGTGAACGGGAGGAGACAGGAAGCTTCCCTCATATCCTCTTTGATGACATCCTCCAAGTTCTGGTCAGGGTCTTCACGGCATGTATTTTCCATCAGTCGCTGAAATTTGGACCAATCAATTCTTCGTATTGTGGTCCTAGGAGAGCAGTTAGTAAGACCCCTTATTCGCATATAAGTTGGAATGCAATTAGTATTAAGCTGACATAAGCATTTGAAAAGGTATCTGCCATTACTATTTATCACGAAATGCACTAACTGAATTTACTGAGGAAGACAAAATCAACAAAAACAAAACTAACATTCTAAAACGCCATCTACAGCCAATCCAAAAGAATTTTTTTAGAAATCACAAAAGTTGTGTCTAACGATACCAATTCTACTGGACAGCTTGAGGAGGTAGTAATTGGTACTATTAAGCAGGTCAAGTTGAGAGAGAACTACTACACAAGAGACTTTCTTTTTTTGTACATAAATGAAATAACTCTGGCACTGCATAATTATTTCATCAGCATTAAGCTCACACAGCATGAAAACTTTTGAGGGCAACAAAACAGGCTCAAAAACTTGATTTCCTGTTCTGATCATGCACCAGTGAAATCATGTTCAAAAAAAAAAAAAAGGTGTATAAAACACGAACTGCACACCAGCAAGAGCTGCTCGGAAGAGATGAAGCAAGGCTCAAAACTAATACTGTAATATAGCAAAAACAACATGTCATCAAATTCATCGCCCACAAATTCCAAGGGTATGTGAGAAACATTCCTAAGCATCATTAAAGCGTGAATATAAACATCATGAGCAATATAATTAGCATTAGCACCCCAAAATAACAGCGAAAGAAATAAACGAGAGATACTGGCTGGAGCTTGAAGCATTGCATGTTTAGAATTTCCGAACATTCCATTCTTGTCCATGAAAACAATACTACAGGCACCAGAAACGCAACTACACATATAGAGGGCCTACCTTTATACTTGGAAAGAGAAGGTGCATTTTGAGGCAGGGTACGCAACAGCCAAAATTATTTCACTTGTGTCACCTAAAATGTCAATTCCAACTGAAATATTCTGACAAGGCCACAAAAAAGGCGGCACTGCTACTGCCGCTGCAAAGCCACATATCGGCACATTCCATAAGCAATACCTCAGAAACTGAAAATAGGCTCAGTTTGGTCATCTGTTCATTTTCAGAATCACCACAGCTCATTTTAATTTAGCCCGAAGAGCCAACGCAGAGGTTGTACAACTCATGTAAGTTTTCGCACAGTTGCGGCACAGAGAATAAAAAGAAATTTGACAAGCAGTCATTTCGCGTAGCACTTACATCACTAGAGTGACAGGTGCTGTCTTGCTTGGCTTGAGCCGATTTCGTGGCGACCCCCAGAATTCATTACTCCATCCATCCTTGCAGTCTTTATCTGAAGACATGGCTGTAATCATGGTGATGAGCCTGTAGCTTCTCTAACACCATGTGTTCAGTCTGCCACTACCTTATCAACCGGGCACACATGTTCCTTCAGGTACATTGCACTGTTTCAAATGCCAGAATTATCTTCCATTGTTCCGAACTTCCAGCAGGAGCAGCGTTCTCATCCGCCTCTCCATATGTAGAGTGAGGATGTCATCAGAGCCTAGCTACCCAAGCCTTAGAGACTGATTAAGTTCAACCTGCGGTCACAAGGAACATACATTTATGCAATCTGTTTCACCACACTAAGTGCTGCTCAAGAAGCTGTGCCCTCAGGGCTTCCTCTTGCTCGTGGATGCTGGCCTGTCGCAGCTCCTCGTGGCTCGGGTGCCACTGTGCAGCAAGCGCGTGCTCCAGAGCCCTTGCTCCAACGGAGTGAGCTGGCAAGACGTCACGTCGAACCTGAAGGGTCTCCAGCAAATCGGCAGCAGAGATGGGTTGACGCGGCGGACGTTCCCAAGGATCGGCGGCCACCTCCATGGCAGCCCTACTCTCAGCCCAATCCAGGCTGGGCGGCACACAGGGCTGGTGTTCGCCAGCAGGTGTCACCATTGCTGCACCCACTAGGCCTACCGAGAAGTGTGACCGACCGGGAAACCGCAGATAAGGGTTTGGCGGGGCGCATCCCAGGCTGTGCTGCATTCGACCGTCCCGAAGTTTGTACGCGCTGCGACGGCTTAGCAGAGCTAAGATTATGGCTCTCACTTTCTGCTTGATGGCGATCACGACCAGCTGGACCGCCCGGTCGTCAACGGATTCCAGTCCACTGTCCCAGGCGATGACAAACATGCGACCGTGGACCAGCATCTTGTCGGGAAGGCAGTACTCACGAACGCACAAGTTCAAACTGGCCGCTGGCTCTTTAGCTGTGGGCACGTGGCGAGTGACCGATACCGGCACAAACCGCTTCTCGAAGGTCACACGCACGGGCTTGGCCTTGCTTTTGAGCTTCTTGTCGCGGGAGTTTGCAGAGCTCGACTCGCGTCCCGTGCACGGGACTTGGCACTTGTTGAAAAACGCCAGCAGAAACTCATTGTGGGCACGCACACCCTCCTGGGTCAGCACTTTCCTGATCTCCAGGTCGAAATCCTCTTTGGTGAGCTTCTGGCTGAACCAGAGCTTCAGGTAGTTCATGTACACCTTGAAGCCATCTCCCAAAACATTGGAAAGCCTTTGCTTGGCTGCTAACAGCTGGTTTGTGCAAGCCGCCATTGAAGGGGCACTACGGTACATGGATGCTGTACGAAGCTCCATCTGCCAAAACGAAAAAAGAAATGTTAACTACGTGTCACTTCGATATCTTATAACTACACAGGAAAACTGTGCGAGAATGGTGAACAAGTTCGTCTTACTCTTACCAATGTCTCGTTCTGATCACTGTTCTCACATACATTTGTACAATTACGAAAAGGCAGAGGCACTGAACAGGGTCATCTTTTGATGTCTCAAACGTTCTTGCATTCTCCGACCTTATAGACACCTCTTTTTGTGTCTCTCTCTCTCTGTCTCACGCATGCGCGAACTCACAAACACACACAGTTCAAAAGGAGGATATGACCACACACACATGCGCAATTAATATCCGGCTCTGGCGTCTGCAATGGCATGGAACATGCAGAGGTAAACAAAATTTCGACAGTTTTATGCACTGCGGAAATCGCAGTATTGCAAAGCAATCATCGGGGTGCTGGGTACGCTGCATTCTTTGATACTGATCCGAGTGTTACGGGACGAGCAAGTGCAGGGTAAAGGGCGTCTTTTTATAAATGTATTATTTGTAGAGCGATGGAAAAGCCTAACGTTTTCACGCGCGCTCTCAACAAATGCGTGGGCTGCACAAACGCTACTTTTTATTAAAAAAAAAAACGTTGTTCTAGCGCCTCCACAAACGCGCAACCCGTGTCATCACCTGCAAAAAAAAAAAAAAAAAAAGCTCCAAGTGCCCAGAACATTCATTTGTAGCACGCTAAACGTATATACTGCATGTTGCAGTGGGGATATACATTGTCACAAATAAATAAAATAGCGTAAGCAACGACAGTACTAGTACAAAGAAAGCATAGGCATTACAATTGCTTGATGTCATACAGTAGTTTAGAAACATGTTAACTTTATGGCGATGATCAAGTCGTTGTGAGCAAAATGAAACTGGGAGTGCGAACAAGAAACGAAGTGCCGAGCTGGGGATTGGCAGTACATTTTGTGGAAGAGACAAATGGGTGATTGCCTAGTGTGGGTTTTTGGGGGAGGGGCAGCTTTCATGTTTGCGACATTGGCTTGGTTAACATACTGTAAAATACTCGTCACGTTTCCTACGTTCGTAGCCACGATGACCGTATATCAGACCGTCACATACTCATAACGGCTGACCCGAAATAAGCTGTACGTTTTTGCGGGGCCATGAAAAGCACGATCGTTTTCCTAACGATTTCGTGAACGCTTTAGGGCGACCGGCGCGCCAGGGAAATGAGTTGCTTACGCAATCAGACGAAAGTGGAGTCCTCGCGCTGCCGTTATAAAAACCCAGCAGCCGATCCTGCAGTAACTGTGACCAAAACGGTGACAAAACGCCGACAAAACTGCATCAACCGCACCGCTAAAAATATAGAAAAAAAAATATTCACAGAGCGTTGGCATTGGCGCCACACACACATGCGCGAACGGCTTGGCTCGGCCCGACTTCATTTCGATTCGTGCACTAAAATTTGTGACCGTTGCAAAATGTTCATTTACAATTGTTAAACATATTTTAACTCTATTGGTTTTGCTGTAAAAAGCAAAAGCAGGTATACATAGCCTTTGCTTAAATTATTGCAATAGCCTATGTTATTGTGTGTGAACTTTGCGATTGGCTTCGCCAATGCCGCCGCAGCCAGTCATGAACGCCACGCGCTGTGAAGCAAGCCGTCAGCTGCTAATTCACAGAACACTGATTGCAGGAGCCAAGTGCAGTGCGGTAGCACGCATTTTACTGCTACTTATCACTCACCGTCGGCTCTTAGCTTTTAAAGACGGTAGTCTTTCTTGGGGACCTTCGACGGAAAAATTTTGGTCTGTCTGTACTTTTGTCTGTTTGTCTGCCCTAACGATACCTCAAACGGCACCAAACGGCCAACCCCATCCGCAGCGCCCACCAATATTGCTCAAGGTTTAGCCAGATTTAGCGTTCATAGTTGTGCGATTGTCAATTAAAAAGCAAATATTGCGCATATCTGAGGCGCCACAACAACGCTTCGATGTTTTCTATGTCTGCCTTTATATAGAAGAGAGAGAGAGAGTGAGAATTTATTAGAAGGCAGAGAGGTCGGCCTGAGCTAGTTCGCTCTAGCCTGCTATTCTACACAGGGGATAAGGGAAAGGGGAAGGAAAGAGGGATGAAGGGTGATGATGGGGACAAGAAGAGGTGGTGCGTATGTACAGTAGCCACTTAGCATAGTACCCTACAGTCTAGTTTCTAGTCCAGTGGTTTTTATAAAGTCTAGAACAGCCTTTGTAGCAGTTTTTGACACTGTTTGGTCGTTCATTGCTGACAATATGTGGCTTTCACTTAATGGTGTTCGTCCAATGCTTGCCAACGTTGCAGTTAGCATTTTTCTTTGCGCCACGTATAATGCACAGTCACAAAATATGTGAGCTATCGTTTCGCGCACTTGGCAGCGTTCACAATTTGGGCTGTCCGCACGGCCAATTAGGTGAGTGTAGTGGCGAGTGAAGGCGACGCCCAGGCGAATTCGGTGCAGTATATTAGCATGTCTTCGGCTGATTTTATCTGGAAGACGAAAGGTCATACCGGGGTCTGTTTCCCGCAGGCGCTTGTTCCGGTGATCTGGTAGCGACCAGTAAGTGGCAGCGCATTCGCGCATGAGTGATCTCAACAATGTGTTGACGTCACCTCGCGAGTAGGGTACTTTGACGTACATAGGAGCGTTGTATATTGCCGCTCTTGCTTCGCTATCGGCTGTTTCGTTGCCAACCAGGCCGCAGTGTCCAGGAATCCATTGGAGTGTAATCAAGTGACCACTCCTGTGTGTTAGGTCAAATGCTTGGACGATTCCTAACGTTAACTCGTAAAATTCGCCTCTTCTTGAGTTAAAATAGATAGCTTGAAGCGCTATATAGAAGAGGCACACACAAGTAACTCTTAAGGAATGTAGCGTTTAATCGCGCTGCGCTGACAGTGCAACGCCATGCTCGAAAAGGTGTTTCCAACCAGTGGCGTAACTAGGGGGGGGCAAGGGGGTACAAGTGCCCCGGGCGCCACTAGGGAGGGGGCGCCAAGCCGAGTCCTCGGGTTGGCGCCCCCTGGAAAGGTTGTCAATGTTTTTTTCCGTAAAACCGCCTGGAAGGGGGGAGGGGCGAGGTTGTAATGTACGACTGGAAGTGGGGATGGTGGTGAAGGAAAGGGTTGCCGCAATGGCTTTTGCATCGGGAAAAGGATCCTCTATTTTCATTTTGCTGCGCTACCTCCGTGCCTTCCCATGACCCTCGGCTAAGCTTTGTTTTGTGCTCCGCAGCACTGGGTTAGATGAGTTTCAGCGAACCCCACCAGCCTCCCAAACCACTTACTGAAAGCTTCCCTGAAACCAACCACGTACGTAAACAAAATAAAATAAAAAAGTTCGAATGCACCTTTTTTGAGTAAGAACAGAAAACTCCAACGAAATAGCCGATCGTCCAACGACTAATCGTCCACGCAGCGGCGGAAGGAAGGGCGAATATAATCCGTGACCTCGGCACCAAAGGCTAAACAAAGGCGTTTATTCGCAGAGTTCTCTGGAGGAAAGACGGAGAAAGCGTGACACGACGGCGACGTTTGTTGATTCCCTGCATCGCGGGCGCCAGCAAAGCAATAGAAGGGCGGGGGTCAACGTTTCCCACATGCCATCCACCGCCATGGGCAGGTTCATCCTTTGGCCCAAAGAACACGCACCTGCGAAAAAAGCGCAGAGCGTAGTGTACCCGACAGCATGTGCCGACTGCCCCGCTTCGTACGTTGGAGAAACCAAGAACTTCCCTGAAAGAATGCGGCCGCACAAGGATGACCTCCATCAATGGAACAGCGAACGGAGCGAAACGGCAGAACACTCCGACCAGTTTAACCCCCATACCAGACCCGAGGGCGCGGTGTCTAGCTGGTTGCTTTGTTTTGTACTCACCCTGCATTCCTTGGGATGCACAAATAGCGCGAAAGCTTAGGTACGAGAAACTTGGGCCTGGGAAGCGCCCGTGCCGTCAAGATTTTTGCAGTGTGGACTGGAAGAGAACAATGACGGGTAAGGGACTTCCGGAAGTTTGAATAAAAAAAGAAAAATACTATACAAAAACGCGGGCGTAGCTCATCGAAATCAGAACTGGTGGCCCTTGGCCTCCGAAATGGCCCGCCGCGCGCCAGTAGGCAATCGCGGAAGCCTACATTAGCGCTTTTAATGGGGGGGGGGGGCTGTAGTAATAATTATTATTAATAATAATATTATTATTATTAATAATAATAATATTATTATTAATAGGAGCTGTAGTAATAATTATTATTAATAATAATATTATTATTATTAATAATAATAATAATAATAATATTATTATTATTATTATTAATAATAATAATAATAATAACAAACATTATCACGGGCATAATGAGGGGCGCGGAAATATATTTGCCCTGGGCGCCGTCCTATCTAGTTACGCCACTGTTTCCAACTTAGAAGTGTGGCACCTTGGGCTAGTTGGTATGGCATGACGATAGTTATGCCATACCAACTCGGTATGGCTGCGCAGATGGCACGCAAACAGGTGCCTTGTGTTAGCAAGCCCTCCGTGGCCTTGTCCGAGAAGGAGCGCAGGTTCCTCGAAGGATTCAGCGCGGGCAGGTAACGCGAACAGGTGCCTTGGATTAGCAAGCCCTCCGTGGCTTAGTTCGAGAAGGAACGCAGGTTCCTCGAAGGATTCGGTGCGGGCAGGTAGCTTTACCTTTCTGGTTCGGTTTCTTCTAGGCTTTTCTTTGCTGTTTTTCAGTGCCTTTGTATTTGTGTTGTTTGTTTTTAGTTTTCTTACTCATGTTCTGCTCTTGTGCCATGGTCACTGTCTCCTCTATATATTTTCGTGCTCTGCGCAATAAACTCAGTTGGAAGTTAGCGCTCGTATCTTTCGTGTCCTTCTTGTCTCTGTGTCGTCGTTTTGTTCTCGCGCTATAACTATCGTCGTGTTTCCAACGCTCTGCTACGATGTCACGGTGGTGGCACCTGCCCGTCGCTTTGCGTTCTACACCTCACCACCTCCGAGACTGGCGCGCATCTTTCTCCGCGGGCTGCACGCCTTCGTTTTCGAAGATAACTGCCAGATGACACTTGTGTCTAACGTGCTTATAAACGCAGCTCCTGCAGAATACCATTCACAGATTTTCTTGCACAGAACATCAAATAAACGTTTCGTTCACTCTATCCAAACGCAAGACTATCACGATGATAGTTATAGCGTGAGAACAAAACGAAGACACAGAGACAAGAAGAACACGAAAGACACGAGCGCTAAATTCCAACTGAGTTTATTGCGCAGAGCGCAAAAATATATATAGAAGAGACAGTAACCATGTGACAAAAACCATATGGCACAAAGAGCAGAACATGAGTAAGAGAAAAAACAAAAACAAGAGCTTTCTTTACCTTTCTGTTTCGTGTTCTTATAGATTTTTCTTTGCCGTTTTTTTACTCTTTTTTTGTTTTTTCTCTTACTCATGTTCTGCTCTTTGTGCCATATGGTTTTTGTCCCATGGTTACTGTCTCTTCTATATATATTTTCGCGCTCTGCGCAATAAACTCCGTTGGAAGTTAGTGCTCGTGTCTTTCGTGTCCTTCTTGTCTCTGTGTCGTTTTGTTCTCGCGCTATAACTATCGTCATGCCATACCAACTAGCCCAAGCTGCCACACGCAAGACTATCGTTTTTTCGACGACATTTGCAGTGTAACATGTAGATTCAGGCCAATCTTATATCTATCTATATATATATATATATATATATATATATATATATATATATATATATATATATATATATATATATATATATATATATATATATATATATATATATATATATATATATATATATATATATATATATATATATATATATATATATATACACGGCAAGTTATCTTTTCACCCACTTTTCTTTCTCCTCATTTACATTACAATTCACCTAACTTCCCCTATACCTTCCTTTGCTATATTGTTTGTTAGATGTCATTAATATTGTGTAAAACACGAAAAACGAGCCCTTAAGTATACACTTGTTTCCTTCACTTATATATATATATATATATAAGTGAATTATATATATATATATATATATATATATATATATATATATATATATATATATATATATATATATATATATATATATATATATATATATATATATATATATATATATATATATATATATATATATATATTTATATATATATAGTTTCACTTCATGTTAACCGAGGAGGAGACACGATATCCTCCCCCCCCTCCCGCTGTTCTTGAACCTCAAAATTTCTCTCGATTAGTCTAGCAATGTTGTTAATTACGTTAACAGTAATAAAAAGACACGATTATATGTTGCGGAAAAGAGTAGTGATGGAAACACTTTTACAAAAAAAATGAGAGAACAGTGTTCGTTGAAGGGGGAGGGGAAGAGAAAATGAGGAGGACAGGGGGGTTAACCAGTTCTCAGACTGGCTGGCTACCCTGGGATGGGGAAAGGAGAGTGAAAGACATCAGAATAGAGATTCTACAAAGAAAAAGAAGGGAAAATGAAAGGAGAAAATGGTATGCTAAACGAGTTGTCCGTTGAATGTCTTTCCACGGCATTTGAGTTTGACACAGGTGAAAATATTGAAGCACGATTCTTCATGAGCATAATAGAAAATGGCCCCGCCGCAGTGGTCTAGTGGCTAAGGTACTCGGCTGCTGACCCGCAGGGCGCGGGTTCGAATCCCGGCTGCGGCGGCTGCATTTCCGATGAAGGCGGAAATGTTGTAGGCCCGTGTGCTCAGATTTGGGCGCACGTTAAAGAACCCCAGGTGGTCTAAATTTCCGGAGCCCTCCACTACGGCGTCTCTCATAATCATATAGTGGTTTTGGGACGTTGTGGGAATTGAGGCTGGCCCGCTGCCTTTGCGCGGGCTTTCCCGCCTTTCTGCCATTCTCATGTCCCGACATGTCTGCCCTCCTTTGCTGTCTGCCGCGCCGGGAAGGGCGGAGTGACGTTTACCTCCCTCACCCGGTAGCGGATGTTGACTGTGGCGCCGCGCGGGGAGCCTCCCGAGAGGTTTTCGCGCGCTGCGTCAGGAGCGGTGAGTACAGTCCGGGACTTCAAAAGGTGAGCCACGCATTCTTTTCCGTCCGTCGAGTCCCGTCGCCCGGGGCTCGTCGGACTTCGCTGACGGCGCCTCGCGCCCGATGCGAACGCTCACCTTTTGTTGCCCCGCTGCGTACTCACGGCCGAAGGGCAGTACGGTGTCCTAGTGCGTGGCCTAGCTACGCCGACCCGTCTCCCTTCGAAGCCAACGCGAGCGCCTTTGCCCTCGCTCGAGCAACCGGGCCCCCTTTGTCCCGGTGTCTCCGTGGATCACCTTTACCGCGGAGACGTGCTCGTGGCACCCTGTGTAGTACTTTGTGCCCGTGGCGTGGATAAGCCTACTTGCTTTCCCGCCGCGCCTATTTGCAACGGGCTGTACTGCGTTTGGTGTTGCCACAATAAAGTGTTGCGACTTGAGCAGTATCGTGTTTCCCGCCACGGCGACGGTTAACGCGTGCCCTGCGGCTCGCTAAGACCGAACCCACGCTGGTGGCCGTACTCCTTCGGGATACGTGTACACCACACTGGCGCCCAACGCGGTATCAAAAGCTCTAGCTTTTGATTGCTCTTAGCGAGTCAGTTCGCCTGCGCGATTCGGGCTCGTCGCAACATGGCTGCTTCGCGGGACTTTTGTCCGCTGTCCCTTTTAGCGGATGCCGCGTTGCACACGGAGGCCATTGCCTCTATTGACGGGAACCCTTCTGCACCCGTCTGTGTCGGTACCCCCTGTTGCGGTGACGACACGAGGCGCCTAGCCGCTCCCTTTGGAGATGGCGCGTCGCTTCGGAATGGGCCTCTTGCCCTACCCGAACGTTACGCACAAGCGCCTCCGACGCCCGTCCGTGTCGGCACCCCCTATTGCGGTGACGACACGAGGCGCCTAGCCGCTCCCTTTGGAGATGGCGCGTCGCTTCGGAATGGGCCTCTTGCCCTACCCGAACGTTATGTCTGCTTCGTGGCATGCCGCGTTGCACCAAGAGGCCACCGCCTCTATCGACGGGCGCCCTTCGGCGCTCGCCTGTGTCGTCACCCCTTCTTGTGGTGAATACACTCCTACGTGGTAGCTGACGCGCTATCTCGTGCCCCTTGTTGTCTGCCGAGAACCTGGATTTCGGTGCGACGGCCGCTCGCGGTGCCTTAGCACATGCAAGCGTCGGGGGCGAAACAGCAGCTTCGCCGCCATTCGGCGAGAAGGGTGAGTCCCCATGCGGACAAACCTTGGCTGCTAACCAGGTAAGCGGCGCACCGCGAAGCGGCCGAGCGGGGGAGCTTTCCGAAGGCCACGGGGCCGAGAGCGAACCCGTAACGCCGACTCACGCGGCGGTTGCTGCGGTCCTGTGTGGGCGCGATACCAGACTCCCCCATTTGGGAGAATGGGAATTGCTTTCGGCAGCGAAGAGCTACTGAAGGCTCAGCAGAGTGATCCGTTTCGAGTCTCGGAGGGACGGAGCGCCGTATACGCTGCTTGCTTTGCGGCGGGCGCCGTTAAACCGTCTTGACGAGGCGCGGAGCGCCGTTACGCTGCTTGTTCTGCGGCGGGCGCGATTAGGGGGCTGAAACAGCGTGTGTCGCTGAGTCCCCGGCGGATTCATTTTGCTGGACCATGACGGGCTCCTGCTGAAATATATAGCCACTGACGACGAGTCCATAGACCCGTTTAAGGTGGTTATGCCCAAAAGTCTGAGAGCCGCACTGTTGCGATCCTCTCACGACGAATCCATGGCCGGTCACCTGAGTGGCTCGAAAGTTTTTGCAAACTGAGCAATGTTGTGACCTGGCCCGGCACGAAGCGTGGCTTTTATCGCTATTCCGTGCCTGCCACGTCTGACAAACGGTTGAGCCAAGGGTTGGAAAGCCGCCCGGTCTTATGAACCGATTGTCAGTGAGCGTCCGTGGCGCGTACTAGCTGAAAGATCCCCTTTGGGAAAACTCAGCCGTGCCCACATCGCAGACCTGAAGCCCTTTGTCACGGTCTGACGAGCTCGCGCCAGTGCCCTGCGGCACTTCGCGCAAGCAACGGGCACACCCGGAGCGACGGACCGCATTCGGACCCCGCGCCGGTATAATCTGAGGAAGCGGTCACCTTTGTGATTTCGCGCCGGACGGCGGACTTCTCCGCAACCGAAGGCCCTCAGTTTACTGTCTAGCCTCAGTATAGGTTAGCTTCTTTACGGCCTTTTCTCGTAAAGGAGTTGACCCCGCCCTGTCTGCTGCCAGTGTTTCTTTTTTTTTTTGAAGTGTTCACGTGTATTTTATGTTTCTTTTGTCTAATATTAAGTGTTATTTGTGTTTTATGTTTTTTCGCCAGAGGTTGAGTGTCGTTTTGCTCTGTTTTTACTTTTTTTTCCGTATTCGTTTCGTCTACCGCGAAGGGAGCTGTGTGTGACCTTGTGTGTCGGTGCTTGCCGGGAGGGAGAGAGACGAAGGACGCTTTGCGCCTACGCTCGCGCAGCTGTCGGCGGTGTGTGTGCGTGCTTCTGTGCGTGTGTGGGTGCGTGACGCTTCGATGCGAGCCCGCGAGGAGTGCGTCATAGCTTCCCCCCATCGATGCGGACGCTGGAGGTGCTGGGGGGTCATTGACCCACTGACGTCAGACCATCTGGCTGTGCTCTGCTCTCGGCCGTCGCCGAAGAAGCCGTGCTGCCTTTCCCACCATGGCTCCTGCGCGAGGCCAGCTGAAAGCAGCTATATGCTGCCGGCCAACGCCAGGGCGCCTCGCAGCCAATTTCGGTTCGGCCTCCCTGACCACCGGAGAGGCCCGGCTTCCCGCAACGTCCAGCTCCCTCATCGAGCCAGAAATGCGGGGCCTCCGAACAACCGAAGCGGCTTTCGTCGGACTCGCGGCTTATCAAGAGCAGGAACAAGCCATCAGTGAGCCCCCCCTTCCGGTACCTCTGACCTCGCACTCGGGCATCGCACCCAGCGGACACTGTCACGCCTTTCCGCCCCCTCCGCGCAGTGGACGCTATCCCCCTTCAGCACCACGAACACTAATGCCACGTTTCTGTGCTCCCTTCTGCAGTATTTGTATAGTGTCATGTGTTTACTTTGTTATTTATGTTTTGTTTCTCATTTGTGATCTTTTTTTAGCAGCAGTAGCAGGGCTGGACTGAGGTTAGCTACCGCTCATTGCAGTGTCATTTTAACTGCATGGGTGACGTCCGGCTGCCTTTTGCAGACCGGTAAAGGACAAGTTTAGGAGAGGGGGATGTGGGAATTGAGGCTGGCCCGCTGCCTTTGCGCGGGCTTTCCCGCCTTTCTGCCATTCTCATGTCCCGACATGTCTGCCCTCCTTTGCTGTCTGCCGCGCCGGGAAGGGCGGAGTGACGTTTACCTCCCTCACCCGGTAGCGGATGTTGACTGTGGCGCCGCGCGGGGAGCCTCCCGAGAGGTTTTCGCGCGCTGCGTCAGGAGCGGTGAGTACAGTCCGGGACTTCAAAAGGTGAGCCACGCATTCTTTTCCGTCCGTCGAGTCCCGTCGCCCGGGGCTCGTCGGACTTCGCTGACGGCGCCTCGCGCCCGATGCGAACGCTCACCTTTTGTTGCCCCGCTGCGTACTCACGGCCGAAGGGCAGTACGGTGTCCTAGTGCGTGGCCTAGCTACGCCGACCCGTCTCCCTTCGAAGCCAACGCGAGCGCCTTTGCCCTCGCTCGAGCAACCGGGCCCCCTTTGTCCCGGTGTCTCCGTGGATCACCTTTACCGCGGAGACGTGCTCGTGGCACCCTGTGTAGTACTTTGTGCCCGTGGCGTGGATAAGCCTACTTGCTTTCCCGCCGCGCCTATTTGCAACGGGCTGTACTGCGTTTGGTGTTGCCACAATAAAGTGTTGCGACTTGAGCAGTATCGTGTTTCCCGCCACGGCGACGGTTAACGCGTGCCCTGCGGCTCGCTAAGACCGGACCCACGCTGGTGGCCGTACTCCTTCGGGATACGTGCACACCACAACGTTAAACCCCACATATCAATCAATCAATCATAATAGAAAATGGACCAATTGTACGAACATGGCTTGAACTGAAACAAGCGCCCGTGTAACAGTGCCGTATGTGGACTTTGCAAGATCGTGGAATGAAAGCTTTTACCCACCAATGCCCTGCTTTTCTATCTCATCGCTTGCTCTGCGACGCATCACTAGAAAATGCCCGTACCATCCGATTACACTGATGGCATCATTTTTATGGGTAGACAGAGAAGGATGTGTACACAGCTACCTCTTCATTCCCATCTGCAGCAAAATCGCAAGCCTTATGTCATGGTTCATAGTCCCAAGAAAACGTAGCAATGTGCATGACGTCATGACATGTTTATAGACATTTGCTAATAACAGAGCAAGCGTCCTCCATGCACTGGTGTTCCAAACATAGAAGAGCCTGAACCGTGAATGAAATGCCAAATACCAAATCACCAAATAAAGCAAAGCTTTCATTACAAACCAAAGTTAGCCAAGTTTTAAGTGCTATATAGCACCCACATTCGGATGGCATTAAATGTGAAAACAAAATTGAAAAATGTAAGCACTTGCTCAAGGGTATCCAGTTTGTTGTACGAGCCCTTTATTGTTAGGTTTTATTTTCACTAAGGTCATAATTAGCCCACTAGTTAAATATAACATTTCCTATGTTTTTCTGGGCCTAATTGTCTGTTGAATTCATCAGGTTGAGTTTAACAATATAGAAGTGAGACTTACAATTTTCCTTTCATTACCATAACACAGTGGACCTTCATTAACCCTCTCCCCTTGCTGTGTTTCGTCACGCCAGGTCAGCAACTTTATTGCGAGTCAAGAAAATGTTAGCATGTATAACTTGTTTATTGCACTGTGCCATATCAATGAGATCAAGTTCAAACGTTTGGTCTTCAACCGATATGCCAATTACAATCCCCATGTTCCATCCTCATTAGCTGCACTATGAATTGCCAATACGCATCAGGAACAGGGACTTATATAAATGTGATGCTTTCCACATATCTAACATATATGATCGTTAGACACAACAAGAAAAATGTGCAATGAAACAGTCTCCAACAAACTCTGCTTCTGGTTGCCCTTTGAACCACGTCCTAACATTATGTCCTTGTGATAGCAATGAGGCATTACAAGTGCGCAGTTGTACTTTCAGAAAATGCCAAAAGTGTCATGGGAAGTTCATTGGCCTGTTAGTACTCGTGCATTTCTTTAGTCTCGAAGCAATGTTGTCACCGTTCTCTTTAAAGCCAATTGTACTTCTTGAATTTAAATCTGGCAATAAAGAGTTTGTTCTTGTGATTGTTTTACAGCAATGTAATTGACAGCATACAAGCCGATTCATTCAGGTGTTGCCGACATTCACAGGGCCAGTACATACACTTCAAGTAAATTTTTTTTATGATAAAATGTCGAAATAGTATTGAAGGCCGCTCATTCGTAACGCTCTAAGTTTATGTACACCAGAAAAAAAAAAATACCGCAGTCTAATCCACATTTTAGGCATTGTCGTCAAACATGCAATCGTACGGATTAAGTGACACGATATGTTGCTCCTCCATCTCCACTGAGTCTTTACAACCATCAGCATTTACAGAACAGCTGTCCGGCGAACCAGCACCGAAGTCAAAGCTTTCAGAGTTGGCATCTGGCACTTCGGTGTGGGCATCCGCGTTCGACAAACCCACAGGCAACTCAGCAGCGGTTGCAGGCTCTTTCTGAGGAAGGGCACCGCCGTTCAGGTTAATGACCTCCTGAATTTTCTCTGGGATTGTTGCATAGAAGCTGCGGACTAGGTCAGGCCTGGCCCGAATCTTATTCCACTCTTTCTCGATGAGGGCCCACATGTTGTCAGGCGTTGGGTCGCGCAGGCGCCGGCGCCACAATCGTTCCTTGACAATTCCCCAGGCACTCCTGACGGCATTGAGGTCCTCGCACTTCGGCTGCCAGTGAAGCCGTTGTATGCCTCGCTCTTTCAAGTGTTGGAGCACCACTGGCGACACATAAGTGGACGTTGCGTCCTGTTGGAGGACAAAGCTGCGGTCCCGGAAAGGCCCGCCACGGAGGAATGGAACCATGATGTCGTCCACCAGTTTAATGTACTTCTCGGACGTTAGTGAGCCGTCTGCAACACGGACGATGGGGCCCAAGCCCTGGTATGTAACCATAGCCCAGACATTGATGAACGGGCGGTTGGTTAAGGTTAGTTGCCGAACAAAAATGGGGTCATTCCTGAAAAAAAAAGAATGATTACATATAAAGTAAATGTACACACATAAGCACACATAAGCCTGCAATTCCATCAGTTTGCAATGTGAAATTGGAACTCAGACATTTTACAGTGCCTTGCATAGCTTGAATCACTTTGGGACGTTAAACCCAGCAAGTGACCCAACCTACTGAATGTCTCCACAGTGATGACATTCAGGAACAGCTAAGCATAGACAGATGTCTGGAATGTAACCAAAGATTGTCAATTATCCAAAGAAAACTTTTCTACCATGTGTAATTGTGCACTACCAAAGTGACACTAACTTCCCCTGGTTGACTGGGGTATAAGCCTTGATTTAATAACTGAAAAAACTAAAATAAAGAGCCATAGGATGATACAAGCTTCAGTTTCTCCTTCCACACTTGCAGCATAATTCTAGAACCCATGTTTTTGCATATTCCTTAGCACCTATCTATTGAAAAGCTGGAGCATCAATGCCTTCGGTACCAAAAAAGAATTAGGCTTGTCTTTTCATTCCTCTTCAGAAGATATGGAAATTCGCTGCACTAATTGCAAACGTAATTTCATTTTCTCACAAAACATTGTTCCTGCATTACCACATCAATTTATAGAACTGTCACATTCTTTTTTCTCAGCTTTTCGCATCTTTTCATCACACATCATGATGAAACTAAATTGCTGTTCCCGTTGTAAAAGTTGTCGAATGGTTCGTATACGATGTAGAGTATTTTTGATTCACATACTGTTGCACTTTGTGATGCAGTTAAGCACCCAACTTGATTATCGGTACCAATATAGTTTCTGCTTGCCTTTTAAAGTATTAGTTTGTGAAGAGGAGACTGTTCACAAACATATCGAGAAAAGTGCGATCAAGAAAGAAAATGTGATTTCACCCTAGACTTCAGTGCACTTGAGAGCATTATGAGCATTTTTTATGCACTGAGTCATATCATACGAACAAACAATAAAAAGATACTGTCACTTTTTGTGAAGGATGGCAGTTTTGCAAGTTTGGTCATATTCGGTAAAAAATTTACATACTAATATGCAGTATTCCACAACGAAACCATGCTGGGAACAGGTAATGAAAAGCATACGATGCAAGATACGTGATATTCAGTATTGCAGAAAGCTTTCAAACAGTTAACTAAAACCGCGACAGTTCTACAGTTAAGGCTTGTTAATTCGGACTTCTGAGGACCAAGAAATCTGTTCAAATTAGCCGCATGCCGAATTATCGAAAGTGTCAAGAAAACAATTAACAAATCTGTTTCATCAGCGTACTTTTATTTCCTTAAAGGGCCAGTGCACTTTTGCTTTGCGAACCTGGTGCCGCGAAAATTTTGGGAATGCGTGCTATATTAAAGAAGTTGAGGGGTTAGAACATCGGTTTTAAATTTTCCTGCGGCCTCACCACCCTTGTACTTCACAGACAGGATATTAAAAAAAAGGGGCGACCTTAATTTTAGGTCTGCCGGTCCCAGGCCGCCAATTTCCCACAGGGTGGGTGCCCTCCCAAGCGAATACAACTTCGTTCTGCTGAGCACCAGGCAGAAAGTTCGCTTGTACCTATTTAGCGAGTAGGTACCTGGCGGCAGCAGTTCTCTGCTTCCCACAGCAACGGCGGATACTCAACTATTTCACCAAGGCTGTGGTGGGTTAAAGTATACTCGGGGGCCTTCGCAGAACCTTACGGAGCTACCTTTCGAGATCAGAAACGACCGAGCGACAGGTCGCTGTACTCCTCTGCCCTTTGAGCAAAACTGGTAGGTTCCCGGTCGGCACTAGGAAACAAACCCGGCACCTCCCACGTGAAAGTTCTATCCATGTAGCCACCGCTGCGGTGGCTACATGGTTAGAGCGTTCGCTGGGTTAGAGCGTCCACGCGACTTTGTGTCACTGCGCGTGAAAGGAGGCTTGGTCATCGCAGGAAAAAAGTGCCGGAATTGTTTTTCAATATGGAGGCTCTGCACGACACACAGTGCTGCAATGATTGAAAAATGTGATCTACGTGATCGCCGCAGTCTACCCTACAACTTGTACAAATTGCCAGACTTCTTCGGGGGGGGGGGGGGGGATGAAATAAAGTCACAGCTTTGTTACTGGCCCTTTTAACAATACGTGAATTCAGTAATTATTTCACATAACAGTGTTGCAAAAGCTGCTAATTTTGTTATTTGCAACTTCCTTTAGAATGTGGACACGGCTCAAGACATGAGGTCTTGAGCTGAAACATACTCTGAACGTATACCTTATTATGTACGAACAACGCATGGTGACCATATCTTTCTATGGGTGTCCATAAACGCAGTTTTCGCTGCTTCGCATTGCTTCATGCTCAGAGCATTTTGATTGAAGATTGTCCAAATTACCCGGATTGCAGCCAATTGTGACCAAATTAACTAGAGTCTGAAGTTATTTGCTGGCCGAGACCAAAGAACCCTTCCAAGCTATCCGATTTCCCGAATTACTGTCTAATTATTATTTGCTGCATGATGAGGCACACCATGGTGTGGGACTCAATTTTGACAACTTGGGGTTCCTTGACATCCACTTAAATTTACGTACAATGATGCTACTGCGTCTCAGTCTAATGAAAATTTGGCTGCTGCAGCCAGGAAATGAACTTTCGTTTTTATGCTTTTATGCGCAGCTCCTTAGTCACTTATCCACCACAAAGGCAATTTAGGAGATTCCTCACTGATATGTTTGTGTTTCGCTAATTTATAGGAGGCTGGTGCTGTCACTGAAAGACCTATGTTAGAATACCACCTAGCAAGACACAAAGTTTGCAATGTTGCGTTAGCGCTACCTGTACATCAAATGCAGGTATTTTTGTTGGTATTCAATCACAGAGGCCAATAGCCTTCTAGTGGTGTCATTATCACAATAAAGCTAGTTAACTACCACATTATTAAGCTGCCCTGACATCATCAAAACCACCATGTTGGAGTACCAGTACGTTAAGAACCCAAGTCCATGGCATCACATGATAATACATGAAGCATGCCACAAACACAGATGCACAAACACCGATTATTACCAGTTCTGCAGCACTCTCCACAATTTCTTGCTTTTGTCCCACTTGCAACATATCGTCGACTCGTTGGTGAACACGACACTCTGCCACTGGTCTGCGGTCCAGCCCTTGTACTCATCGGCAAGCTTGAGCCGCATCGCCTTGAACTCCGGAGTGAGGAACAGCCGAGTGTTTCCGTTCCAGCTGGTCAGTCCCGCCTCCTGGAGCCGGAGTCGAACCACATTCTCGCTGGCCTTCAGTTTCAGCTCCCGCTTGATGTCAGCAGTGGTCAGGAAAGGATCGTCCACCAGAGCGGCAACGATCATAAGGTCCTCAAATTCTGTAGTCACTCGCTGGCGACCGGAACGGAACGCGTCGCTGATGCGCCCCTCCTCGTTGTAAGCGTGGACGATGCGGAGGGTTGAGGACCGAGTGCAACCGACAGTGGCTGCTATGTCGCGGTGCGAGTGACCCTGTTTGTGCAGGCTGATGATCCGTCGTCTCCTTTCTTCGCTAATGCGCGGCATGTCTCAAGCCTGGCCAACCCTATAGCTAAGGACTAGAGCACACGCTGAACAGCAAAGGTATGGATATTCCCTGTAGTCATTATGCCAAAATGACAGGGTGTGGATATCTTGGGTAGACATTGCATCGAGATAACAAATGGCTGCATGTGGTTGTAGCAGTATATAGTTCCTTCACACCAATGAGTGTGCATCCTGCTGTACGGTTTTGAAAACACGCAATCTTGCTTGGAAGACTGCGGTTAATTCACGCATACGTCAAGTTTCCGCATGGTCTCTCCTCCGTGCAGTAGGTTTAACTGGGTCACTTCAGCGTCAAGCCGTAGAGTTTGTCCAAGATGAACTGTCGCAAAGAAAAGAAACAAACTGTGAGTAATGCTACATGATTAATTCAGAGTGCATCTCTGAGCGAACGACAAATTTTCGCGCTTATGAGGTTTGCTGGTGCGCTTCGAGTTTTGCATGCGACTCACACGCTCCCAAAACACTAAATTACTTAAAACTCAGGTAGCGCAGAACATACGATTCACATAGCGACAACGCAAAACAATAAGCCTTTTTTTACTGAATGTTGAAAGCGGAAAAAAAAAAAAAAGAAACCGGCCGATAAGACTCCACAGACTCGGCGTTACCGACCTGACACTAGCCCGGAACATTGAGATGAAACCGCTTTCTCACCGAACTGCCTTTCTGATGCAGGAAGAGCCAGTCTGAAGGAAACACCTACACGAGAAGTAGGAATCACTGACGTCGTAGAACAAGATGAACAGCGTGCTACAGCACTTGACATGGCCCTTGAGCAGACAAACACTTGCACACCGATGCCGCCGATACAGTGTACTACAAGTGGGCAGTGTACTAGAGAAGGTTGCACACCGCGCCGCATCTCGGCTGATTCTCCGGCGGGTGACAGTAGCGGCGGCGCTGTTGTCCCATGGTACTGAAGATCTCAGGAGCGTCTGCATTGGGAGCGTGTGCGCCGTAGCTTGCGAAAGCGTTTAATTGCTCGTTTTTAGCGCGTTTAATGTGTTTCTGAGCCTTTATCAGTGAACGCACATGCTACGCACCATGGTGCACGAGTGAATATGCAGGCACGCTGAAATTGCGTCAATACATTCACTGTTTAAAGGACCTGCCGACCCAGAAAAAAAAATGCCAAACTAAATTTGCACGGATCCGCCTAGCTTTTTTACTCAATCAGCGCTTTGAGCTGCGTTACATCATAAGTGGCTACTGGCGAACTACAAAGGGGGGAGAAGTATCAATACTGTGTGGGAATTGAGGCTGGCCCGCTGCCTTTGCGCGGGCTTTGCCGCCTTTTTTGCCGTTCTCATGTCCCGGAGAGTATCTGACCGCTCCCGACGCAGCGCGCGAGAACCTCTTGGGAGTCCCCGCGCGCGGCGCCACAGTCAACGTCCGCTTCCGGGTGAGGGAGTTAAACGCCACTCCGCTCTCCCACCACGGCAGACAGCATGGAACCATAGCCTCCTATATTTTTTTGTGCCCGCGCATTAGCGCTAAATACATACGCGCCATCCGTCCCTTATAGTTTTGGCGCTCGCCGCCAGATGCCGCACCGATCCCATAATAACAGCAGACGACGCGGCCTATGCACGCTTGCGTTTATGACGGTCTAGAAACCGTCTACATTGCATTGGATTATGCGTATACGTTAAGAAGTGCGCACACACCAAATTTTTAACACAAGCACTGTATGCAGAATGCAATGTGAGCTTTGTTATTTGATTTCGCGCTCAAAGCTTGAGCACTTTTCGAGACAATGGTTTGACATGAAAATCTTTTGCCAAGTCGTGTTTGTCAGTCACACTCGTCGCGAAGTTCAGAAAAAGTGGGCGGAGAAACTTCACGAGCACAACCTCCAAAAGTTTTTTATGATGTCCCGGGGTCGAGCACTTGAGTTTGTCACGTTTCTGTAGTATTTGCGCGGCGTTGTCAACGGCAGCCTTCAGTGGCTGATTCATCTTTCTCGCTCTTGCGAGGAAAACTTCCGCGTAATTCTTTAGAGAATTTAGAACCATTACGAGCTCAGTTGACGGATACAGGAGTACACCTGGGTGGATATCTCCACATTCAATCAGAACATGCTCCGCCGTTTCCTTATCTTTCCCGCAGCATGTGCATTGTTCTTCTTCTTTACTGAATCTTGCTTTATAACTACGCGTTCTAAGGCAACCCGATCTCGCTTCAAACAGTAAAGCGCTTCCCCTTGAATTATCGTAAAATGCCTCCCTCCTTATTTCATTTTTGCCCTTTCGGTAGTTACTCAAAGCCGGTTTTTTCTCCATAGCTGCCATCCATTCTCTCGTTTTGCGCCTCGGCGCTCCGCCAGGAGCGCTCGCATCCCATAATAGCTCGGGGGACGGCGCTGAGGGACCGACCGCTCGGGCACAAAGTTATAGAGGAGGCTATGATGGAACACGCTGTGAGTGGAGTTTGATCGCCGACAGATCGGGGGGCGGGTTGGCCACCACGGCTGCGAGTCTGCGCGCTAGCAGTGCGGCCTCTCAGTGTGGAATCGACGACCCTGGCCACAAGTGGTGATTTTCCCGTTCCGGCATGTCTACGGTTCCGGCGAAGTCAAGATCGCCTGCCCGCCGGCAGGAGGCGATGATGGCAGGAACGCGGCGGGCGCGCAAACCACCCGAGTCCGCGGCCCCTCCATGCGAGAAGAGGCAAGTTCGAAGCGTGGCCACTTGGACGTGGCAGGAACACCAAGATGCGCCCAGGTGCTTTGTGAGCGATTTGCCGTGGAAGGCTCAGCGGCGAGTGCGACTGCCCTTGATAAGGTGCCGTTGCCATTCCGCGGCCACACCATCACAAAGCGCGAGGTGCCCGGCTGCCAGACCCACCTGGGGTGCGTGTGTGCTCATTGTGCGGGGTCAACGTGTACGCAAACAGCCATTTTCGGGGAAGCCTCCACGCGGGAAGAGCCCAGGCGGCGCGAGCCTCCGGGTGTAGCAAGTCGACGCCGGCCTCGTCCGTGCCACCCACGGCGCTCCCCGATGATGATGATTAAAGGCCTCCCCTTTGAATCGGGGTGACGGCATGCGCCATCTAGCCTACCTTAATAGTTCGAGTTTAAATTTTGTCCCTCAGCTCGGATGTCTTTTTAATTTTGCCCAGCCGCTACTCTTGGCTGGGATGTTATTTTATCGACTTCTCTGCTTTTCCTCCACCAATACTCCAGCCGCTGCTTAGTAATACCTACTGATGACCAGTTAATGCTTCCATCAACCACAAAGCCCAGCGCCTCAGGAAGTGTGACCTTCCCCCCATTTCTATCCGGTTGAATCTTTTGGCATTCCATTCCGACGAAGACCTGCTGCTGCTCTCTGGCGGGAAAGAATGCGCAAAAACCCGGGCTTCGCGGCCCTCTTTGGCACAGGGATTCCGTCGGCTGACGCATCTGCGCCGGACAGTAACGGCAACACCAGCGCAGACTTCCTCGTCAGTATTGATGAAGACTTTATTTGACTTTGTGTGTGTGTGTTTTTTCCCCTCGTGTTACCCGTGTTCGTGCATGTATTTTTGCACTTTCGCTACTCGTTTTTTCCCCCTTCCTTTCATGATCATAAAGCTCATGTTGTACCTTTAAAGCATTTTCATTGTAGTTTGTGCTGCAGCAACTGGGTCGGGAGAGGCCACTGTCTTGCTCATAGCGGTGTCATTTTTTAACTGCATGAGTAACCCCCGGCTGCCTTTTGCAGACCGGTAAAGGGCAAACTTAGGAGGGGGGGATGTGGGAATTGAGGCTGGCCCGCTGCCTTTGCGCGGGCTTTGCCGCCTTTTCTGCCGTTCTCAACTGCTATTAAATGATTCGCTCGTTTTGTCGGCAGTCTCGACGGTATGCAGAGCACGGTGTTGCTTATATGAGCCTACATGTGCTTGATCGTTTCACGAGAAACCTGAGTATTAGTAACGCTGTTACGACATTTATATCGGTGACGACTCAATTTTATCATGCCAGGTTAGGGGAAGATAATAATATTTGCTTTCTGAAGGGCTTATTACATAATGAACATATTAAAAACACACAAGCATATAAAAAAGTGCCAATTGTATGCTAATCTGCGTAAATTCATTGTAACCAGTTTTCATTTTGTACCGACAACAAAATTATGCTGCTTTCAAATTATCTATTGGCGTAGTGCCATTGCAAGGCAGCAAATTTATGACGATGTTTTGTATTATAAGTATAGTTCTATTTTTAAATGTCAAAAGTGTACGCAGGCAGTGGTGCATCTTGTTTTGAGAAATTTAAGTGCTATATGTACACACTAAACACACACACATAATATATATATGTGTGTGTGTGTCCACAAGTACACGCATTTAAATCACACGTCACCGCCCCATTAACAATATGCATGCATTGCCCCTTAGCACAGCTGCTATTTTTAGGCGGTGCATTTCTTGTCCGACTACGTTAGACACGAATTAGTTTTAGGACTTCATACTTTTGAAAAGATAAAATTTACAGTGCGCATTCGTACAGAGACACGCTATATTCAGCTTTGCCAACTGTAAACCTTCGGCGCAAAGCTAGCCCCCAGAATATTTTTTGAGGGGGGGGGGGATGCAGCAGAACCACTAACTTTCGTAATTGATGGTCGCTGTGAATGCGTGTAAATATTTTAGTATACCCTAAAAAGTTAAATTACGAAAAAATTTCATGGTGTAGGGGGTTCGGTTTCTCTCCCTCTCCACACTCTACTAACTGCCTCCTAGTTCTGCGTGCATTTGAAACGGTATTTTTTTTTAATCTCACAGCTTTCTGAGTGCAGCTAACTTCAAATACCGGCTCAATTATTCTGTATATTGTAGACGCCTACCGAACGAATAAAGAGTCAAGACAGAATAAATCATTATAAGACACCTTCTTTCTGAATTATTTTCGATCTCTACGAGGGCTCTTAAGCAGCTCGAGCTCAGTAGATTGGCCTGTAATACTTCAAGGACTATGGCATATGTGCTGGATATTAATGCTGGACAGGTACGAAGAAATCTGAATTAAGAAAGCACGGCGGAGGAGCCGAAACTCATAGCAGTTCCTGCACGCGGCGCGCGGCTCTTTCAGTACTATTCGACTGCAGCGCCGCCGCTACAGGCAACGCGGAAGGGATCAGGCGGCGAGGCGTGGTCTCGCCACTCAACACTTCTAGTACACTCTACCGCCAATTCGGTCATGACGTACATGCTGATGATGATAACGACGGTCGCCACCTGTCTACTCGGGGCACGGAGCAAGAAATGTTTCTCTACAGTGTTCACTAGTACACTGTAGCAGCAAATGGTAGTGTATAGGTGTTCTGTGGTAGCAGTAGCACAAAACATTTAGCAGTTCCTTACAATGGTGTTGATCGTCCCCTCATCGTTTCTGCCTTTCATTGCTGTTTTGCACACCCGTTTTCTTATGTGATTCTCAAAGAAAAAAGAAGAGAAAAGTGAGCCCCGTAACTGTCTGCATCAGAGTGCGACCACGGCACACGAGTCACCCGTTTTATCCACTGATCTCTACAATGGGGGTCAGTGGTTTTACAAGCATTTGTGGTTGCAAGCCTTATCACGCGGGCGCTTAATTGCGATAGCGATCCAGTTCCTATCGAAATGGCTGTCTTGATCGCGATTTTATCACTTTTCGCCTCGCGCAAATAAGCTGATCGAGATCAAGAATCTCGATCCGTTTCACGGGCCCAGTCGTGATATTTTTTCGAACGCGATCGAGACCACTCGGGACCTAATTTCTTGGTCTTAAAGCTGTAGAAAGAAGAGGTTTCCCAAATAGTCGTGCCAATCGCATTCCACTTTATTCAAAGCAGTTAACACAGTTTTGATGAAAATGGGGACTTCATGCAATGAAAAGTTGTGGCACATATGGAACGTCACATGTGGACTTCTCTTCATCGTGATAGCAAACAAGCTCACCCTACGAAACAAGCTGTCTTGTTGAAACGTTGCCTAGAATGTACAATGCTTCAAGTACCCTTCCGCATAGAGTTAATTTATACAGTTAGTATATTAACCCTTTCCAGTTCAACGAGGATTTATAACTAGTGGTTTATAAATGAAATTTGAAGGATAGACCCTTTTTTTGAAGGGTAAAAGTTTGAGCTTAAAGACAACAGAACGGTGCGCTTTCCTTTTGTCCACTGTCCAAACGCAGCGCCCTGTCCTGTTGTCTTTCTTAATTTTGCTCGTAAGCCTGCGCTGTTTTTTTTCACGATGGACCCCTTTTTGCTAAGCAATCGTGCAACGGATCACGAAGCCGAGAAGCTGTACTAGAATGCCTCTTGGCTGCCTATAGAAAATGACAAAGTGTGAACTACAAGGCAGAGACGGACTGCAGGCATTCCAAGGATTCTTAGTTAACCAATGTAGGCTACAGGGAAAATGTCTAACTATATCAATCATTTATTTCTATTTCAATATGAATGAAGCTACCCGATTCTTGGCCAATCTCTCAAGGTGGGTGTGAGCCATAATTTTAGGATCTACATCGCCATAGGCGCGAGTATGATTCTTCATAGAAGGGGGGGGGGGGGGAGAGTCGCAGACTTCCCCCACAAATTGTCTAATCCGAAGGAAAATGAGCTTTATAAAAGGGGCACAGCCAGGAAGGCAGGGTAGTTCGGTGGTTGAAACTCCCCGCAAAAGTTTTCAATTTTGCTTGCATATATATACATGCACACACAAAAACACATGCACAAACATGCATTTGGTATGGTTGAACTCACCCCCCCCCCCCAAAAAAAAACCAAAAAAACATTTGGCTTTGCTTCAATGCAGAAATAAAAATGAAGCTGCGACATGCTTTTCACAATGGCCAGCTTTTAGTACCCCACTTTCTGGGGAGTCAAAAGTGGAAAATAAGCGTTTTTGAGTAAAAGAGTATCAGAGCTCCTAGACTGCCATTATCACCAATAACCTATGCCGAATCGTGGGACATCCAACAGAGTGGTAGTAAGGAACAGACTTGGCACCCCCCTTTAATGGGGGGGGGGGGGGGGCAGCTGCCTGCCCTCCTTCTAATTATCTTGTGCGCACACCTATGACTGCAAGTGAGCGCTTGAACTATGTGCTGCTACTCGGGCGATTTCTCATTTTCGAAGGCCTAGGAAATCATTATGGATGGTAATTGTAGTTTTAATTGATTTGTCTACACACATTGCGAGACAAGGGGCCAATGAACGTAGATGAAATACCTTGCCACTGACGGGAAACAAACCTACAGCCTCCACATTATGTGTGTGGCGCACTACCATTGTGCCGTGGCAGGGGCTGTTTTCCCATAATTTTCTCAGGCTGGTGTACATGAATGCACAACCAAGAAACTCAGCTGCTGACCTAAAGGTTGCAGGATTGAATCCCTGCTGCAGCAGCTGCATTTCCACGGAGGCAAATGCTAGAGGTTGTTGTGCTTATACTTAGATAGGTGTGCGTTGAAGAAGCCCAGGTGCTTTGAATTTCCAGAACTCTCCACTGTGGTGTCTCATTTCGGGCTGAGAATCCAAACAAATATTGTATATGTAACTGAGGAAGTGCCAGCCCACATGTGCTTTTGCCAACTAACACTGCCATGTGTGAACAAATGTAGAGAAACCCCAGCACATCTGTTCGCTTTTTGTGTTCACGTTTGCCTATTATAACAGTGCATGGGTTGAACAGTAGGGTTTGAATTACATCCAACAGGCAACTTAATTCCTGTTTGTGTTCTAATTTATCATGACAGCACAGAGTATGCTAAAATAAACAGCCAGTAGTATTAAAATGCTAGCCGCATAAACCAAGTGCTAGCTTTCTAAGACTCATCTCAGTGTCTGTTTCAAAGGCAAACTTGGAGACATATGCATCCACTCTCCCCTCGCCAAAAAAAAAGTACAAATTTATTGCAGCTTGTACAAACAGATCGGAATCAAGAAATGCATATAAGTACAATGTGGTGCTTGCTAACGCAATCATATTGCTCACTTTCCAAAGCATGCGCACACAAAAACGCACATCACCTGGTGCATATTTACATTCTCGAAACTATGGTATGATCAACACAGTTGGATTGTTGGTGAAATACAGAGCCCGGACTAGGTATGCACGTTCACACCTCTCTCACTCTGAAAACTTTGAGCGAGCACACCCGAGTCATCCACAACATTACTTCTGAGAACATATCAAAACAAGACACACAACCAGTGAACAGTTGTTCGCAGTTTAGATTTGGGCTTATTCAGCACCCTTTCAAATACTCTCATCGCCCCACCTATCACAGCATATTTCACCTTGCAAGTACAGTTAGAACACAGTGTACTTCACAAGTCCAGTGATATATAACAGATTCTACACACGAGCTTTTGTGAAAACGCGAAGACCACGAAAACTGGGTCCTAGTTTACAAATGATTCAGCTTCACTTACAGGGGTGTCACAATCAATGACTGTACTATCTTCATCACTATCAACACATTCATCTTCTTCAACACCCTTTGGCAGAAGCCTCTTCTCCCCGCTTTCACAGCGTTTTCGAGGCTTCTGCGATTGCTCGTTGGAGAGCGACTCTTTCGCCGCCACGACGAACGCTCCCTTGCTTGCTACGACCTCTCGCATCTTCTCTGGCAGTGAAGCGTAGAACACACACACGACGTTCGGAATGTCCCTTAACTTGTCCCACTCCTTTTTGATGAGGGCCCACAGTTTGTCGGGTGACGGATCCGCCAGCCGGCGCCGCTGGAGTCGTTCTTTCACGAGCGACCAGGCATTCCGAATTGGGTTGAGGTCTTCAAACTTGGGAGGCCAGGGCATCTGGGCAATGCCGCGGACCGCCAAGTGCTCTCTGACGCGGCACGACGAGTAGGTGGGCGTCGGGTCATGCTGTAGCAGAAAGCCACCATCGGGGAACGGCCCGTTGAGTAAGAACGGCATGAGGAGGTTCTCCACGACGTCGACATAGCCATCAGGTGTGAGAGAGCCTTTCTCGACCCTGTAGATGGGGCCAAGACCCTCGTACGTGACAACGGTCCAGACGTTGATGAAAGGTCGGCTGCACGCACCGAGTTGACGAACGAATAACGGGTCGTTCCTGCACGCAGGTTTTTAAACAAGTTAACCAGAATTCTGACTTGCATGTGGGAAATACAATCACAGTTGAACCCTTTTAAAAGAGTCAAATGGGTATAAGAGACACAAGTGTGGCTGCATAAAAATAGGGCTTGAACAGAAAATGAGAAGATGGTATCCTGCTTTTAAGGGACTCCTTAAGTAAGGGACAAAAAGTGCTTTCCAGTGCATGTCTCTCACCAAGAGACTCAACTGTGAATTAAAACAGAAAGCTGGGCGAGTTGGCAGTTGAACATACCCTTACTATGCAGGAGCACGACCAGGATGGAAGACTAAAAAAAGCAGACACACACGGCATTAACAAATGACACCCAGTCACAATGTGCATGTGTCACCTACTACCTTTTGTGCTTATTAACCACATGTGTGAAATAAAACCAGTTGTCATTCAGTACTTGAGTGTGTATGTTCCCTTTAGTCCTTCATCCAGGCATCTCTGCCCAAACTGTGTCTGAAACATGCACCCGAAATGCTTTTCAGCAAAACATTACACCTTTAGGCAGCTAAACTAAAATATTTTTTTATTTCATTTTTTTATAATACAAATGCATTGCCCGCAGTCAGGACAAAAGGAGGCGGTTGGTCTCCTGACGTGGTCTGGCTAATTAAATTAAATCAGTTTACCAGTTTTGAAGAGGCCTCCAGGACTGTTTGCTTGTGTCCCATTTGCAGCAGATGGTGGATTCATTGGTGAACACGACCGACTGCCACTGGTTGACCGTCCAGCTGCTGTACTCGCTGGCGAAGTTAAACCGGGCATTCCGACACGCGGGCTCTAGTGACCGCCTCGTGTTGCTGTTGATACAGCTCAGGCCTGCTTCGTGTAGCCTGCAATGAAAAGCATGCCACCACGAAGTGAAATGGTCGGCTACAGGTAGAAAGTGTATTGCTACACTCGTTTACAACCGTAAAAAAAGAAATATCAGCTGCACACACAGAACTGCAGCACAACTGCCCTTCACCTGAGAAACACTGTCTTGCTAGCTCTCATCGCAAATAATTTTCTTGGCTAATGTAATTACAGTGCTAGTAACAGGTTAAAGGTTTCTGATTGATTTGATTAATTTGTGGGGTTTAACGTCCCAAAACCACCATTTGATTATGAGAGACGTCGTAGTGGAGGGCTCCGGGAATTTTGACCACCTGGGGTTCTTTAACGTGCACCCAAGTCTGAGTACACGGGCCTACAACATTTCCGCCTCTATCGGAAATGCAGCCGCCACAGCCGGGATTTGATCCCGCGACCTGCGGGTCAGTAGCCAAGTACCTTAGCCACTAGAGCACCGTGGCGGGGCGGTTAAAGGTTTCTCATTACTACCTAAAACATTATGTCTGGCTGAGCAGCAATGTCAGAATCCTCGATAAAATTTACAAGGATGTTTAAGTTTCCAACTTAAAACTAGAGACACAAACGTGAGCCTGTATGAAAATATCAACTATATAAAACACCCTAGTGCTTTGCTTCACAAAAATGAGTGAGTACTATTGAATGTAATGTATTCCATGTAATATATCGAAAGTTTCAAGATTACAGGATCACAGTTATTTCGTCTTTTTCAGGCCCGGCCTGGGCGTAATTTTCGTCGATGCGGCCTCATCAAGTATGATGCCCAAGAGACGGCTTTCAGCTCTTCCATAGTAGAGTACTGAGTACACAAAATCCTTTACCACTTTTTCTAAACACAACATTTATGCAAATTCTTTGTGAGAGGGAAAATTAGAGATGCGGGAGTGACTCTCCAAGCAGTATGCATAAGTCAAATGACTTCGAATCCCAATGTACCTACCACTTAACCCTCTGCTGCCTCCTACCTTTTCTGCTGTTCTTTCACACGCCATTACTCCACCCATAACATCACGTCACTGTTAAAAGCATCATGCGATTCCGCTTTAGGTTCTCGTAGCATAAGCAGAAACCCAAGGTCTTCGAGTGATGCTGTTCCAACCGTTTCCAACGAAAAGACGGGTAGAATTGTAAGGTATCTTTATAACTTATAACGAAGTCAAAAGGATGGCTGACAAATGTGCATGTCTAATGAAGCTACAGTTAGTGTGACATCTGAAGGTAGACATGTGCCGATGCTAAGGAAAAAAAAAACGATGCAGACAGACAGAAAACACTTTTTTCCTGTCTGTCGGTTCTTATTCCCTTATCATCAGCACGCAACTATCATCAGAATGTAACAGATAAATAATGATCTGCAAAGGCTCAGCTGTGACAGTTTCTCTGCGATTCTAAGTAAGAACAGCAAGGTAGTAGCAAGACTCTTTTCCCCTGTTTTACTAAGGGTGGAGGAAGGGTTTGAAGCGGTGAACTTATGGGTTGTGTTTTCACTATGATTGCTCTTGAAGGCGGGGAAGGGGAGGGGGGGGCAAAATATTTTGGGAGGGAAGCAGTGGCCGCCCGTGGGCCAAAGCCAATTTTTGCATGCTTTTATAGAAAGAAAACGCATGTGTATTTCAGGCTTGTATGTGTATGATTGCACTGCACAGCAAGAATATTTACTTAGTTATCCCAGCAGACCCACCACTTTCCAGGATTCACACTATTCCGATGCACGCTTGTCACTTTAGTCGTTGATATGACAAGTTTTCATTCACCCATCATGGATTTTTCTTTCAACAGAATCGAAAGTTGGGCTAGTTGTATATGCATGGTATAACTGTCAGTTCAAGCGCACGAATAAACAGAAAGGAAGAGAGGACAAGCGCTTTCTTTGCCACATTAAATGGGCCTGGTAGTACCTGAACAGAGTATGTTGGGGAAATCCACGCTATCACGTTCTTTTGTGATCTAACCTCTTTCCCTTTTTTGCCAGCCGGAGTGAAAAAGAATGCAACATCCTGAGGTCACCACGAGCATTACAGCTCTCTAATGAGTACTGCGTAATCATTACTGCGTACTCATCACTCATTATGCGTACTCAGGGCCAGCGCAGTAGACAGCCAAGACACCAGCGAACATCAGCTTCAAACTTGCCGCTGATGCCACACCTCACTTGTGCTGACACTCGATTCAGCTAAACGCCCACAACTCGGGCCATGAACTAAGACGACCACTACATGCTCCACATCTTGGCAAGGTTCCTTTTGGCGTTGCATGAATCAGTTGCCAGACTTTAAAGTGGTTGTTGCCAGACTGCCGCTAAATTTGGCTAAGCAGTTTTTTTCTGTAGTTGTGGCTTCTCCGTAAGAGTTTGGTGCCATCCGGTAGCGTCCCCCGTCGTAGCGCTCCGTAAATAAAACGAATTCTGTAATGTGCAGTTCATTCCATTAATTAAAACGGCCTCTTAATTGCACAGCAGCGTCACGCTCGACTACTGCTAGGCGCGGTTCATTCCGTTAATTAAAACAGCCACATCTTGCCTGTGGCGGATGGTCTGCTCGCTGGCCGGTATGCCCAGCGCCCGCTTGATGTCTCCGGCGCTGAGGAACGGCTCGTCGACCACGGCCGCTATTATCATCAAGTCCTGGAAGTCGTCGGTGACGCGCGGCCGGCTGGTACGGGCGGCGTCGCTGATGCGTCCTTCGTCGCGGTAAGCGTGCACCACGCGCAACACGGTGGCGACGGTGCAGCCGATCTCGGCGGCGATGGCACGCAACGACTTGCCCTGCTTCGACAGCCGCACGATGCGCAGTCGGTTCTCTCTGGTCACACGCGGCGGCATCGTTCTGCCTGGCGCGGCCGACAGCTGCTACACGTATCGCCTGACCTTTCGCAGGTTTCCAAGAGATAACGCATGCGAAAACCAGCACAGGCAGTGACGGCTCTGGTTTCGAAAGGTCTAATCGCTATCATGGTCGTGTCAACAAACCCGTAACGGCTCGGCTTGCGTTGGCTTGCGGACTGCCTTCGTAACAATAGCTTAAGTAGCTTGCGTTTTGCAATTGTATAGCCTTTGAGATTTGCTTCTATTATTGTTTGATCATGTAAATTTTAACAAAAAAATTTTCATCAATACCGCTAATAATTTGAAAACGCAAAAATGCGCCTATGGGATGACGATAGTCATAGCGCGAGAACAAAACGACGACACAGAGACAAGAAGGACACGAAAACCACGTCTCCTTCTTGTCTCTGTGTCGTCGTTTCGTTCTCGCGCTATAACTATCGTCGTGCCATACCAACTAGCCCAAGCTGCCACACATGCCTATGGGATTTTAAACAATTCTTGCATTTGTGTTTATTTTGAGTTAATTTTGGCATAGTACGACGAGGGTTTCGTAAAAACAGCGGGTAATTCAAATGTTTCGGAGGCACATAGGGTATGGTGGTTAGTTGATTAGTACGTACGGTAACATTAAAAAAAAGAAGAAAAGAAAAAAGAACCTAGAGTGCCTTTAATTAGAGACTCTGGTTTATAAACACTTAAATTTACTTCATTGCACGTATTGCGTATGACGTAAGCGGCTGATCATTACTGATCGCATCGCAATTTCTTGTATATGATTTATCCACCACTTGACAAGAAGCTTTATAGCGCGGAACGTAACTTCTTGCGCAAAAGGAAAAGACACACGGAAGGCAGAAGCGCTTACTCCCAAGTAACTTGTAACATCAGAGCTCAGAAATATATGCAGTAAAAAAAACGAAAAGAAGGAACACTGCACTCAATCCCCTGAACAAAAGAAAATTAATCTCTAACGAGCCCTTATAATAACAGTGTGTAAATATGTACGCGCCCACTTCAATGGCACGTCATGCACCGTGAGTTTCATCAAATGGCTTGAACCTTAGTGCGCCCATTCGTGCAGGCCTCTTGAGTGGTCAACTCACAATCATTTAACTTCATTACGCTGCGCATTGCTGCAGAGGACCATTTTGCTCGATACACTACCACGTTCGACGATTGTTCGACGTGACACGTTCCAGGACTAGCGTAAAACGTATTTTTTTTCTTTCGTCAAAACAAATACAACAAAAAACAAACAAACAGGAAATCATTTTGGCTTCAAAAGTGGATTCTTTTTATGCAAGTACCAAAGCTCATTGTTGGAAGAATAATTAGATAATTAGTTCCATACTCACCAACTTTCATTACGGAAGCTCAAACAAAACAATGCTTTCCTTCATTTTCTTACTTGGAATGTGATACCGCGTGCCTCAAAATTATCCCACGTGAATTCTACGCGTTTCTGACGGCGAATCGTAATTCGTGACACAATGGGTTAAAGTAAGGTACCGTCCGTTTCATAGCTTATCCCTCGTGGTGGGTTGCGTAAGGAACAATCAACCAACCAAAGGAACACGTATGTGCTACATTGCAATCTAACCAACTGTCATCACGGAAACGTGTTTCAATTGCATATAAGAGAGGGGATGGTGCGATGCTACACTCGTGATAGCTGCAGTTCATTGCTGCAGCTCCCGCGTGCACTGGTTTTAGTCTCTATGCAACACTTTGCTTAGACACAAATACCTTTGCTAAGCAACACTTTGTCCCCCCCCCCCCCAACCTAAGAAGGTGGGGGGAGGGGGGGGAGCAAAGCATACTCCCCACATTGACTTAATATAAAAAAACATTTGTTAGTGTCCCTTTGTACCATGTCCATGCAGCGTAAACCTCGCAACTGATGTTAGCAGGGTTGTATTTCGTTCCAGTAGACGCAGCAACCCCCCGCACACTCACCACCCCCCCCCCCCAAAAAAAAAAAGAAGACATACATAGTCTTCGAGATTTATTCACATGTGTGGCGAAAACTTTGCCCGGGATGAAGAAGTCTGTTCTGTCAGAAGCAGTAAGGAGTCATTGGTCATTTTTCCCCTGTCCTTTCCGATACAGTAGAAACACATGATGACGATGATGATTGGATCATTGGCACCTACCCACTCAGCGTATTCAGGGGCATCTGCCAAGAGTCGGGCGGATCATTCTGACTGTATTTATTATTACTTTCTTTAAGTGCTAATATAAGTTACAGGTGCAAATATAATCAAGCTTTGATTATGATGGATCCTAATTCTAGCTTACACCTCTTTGCAAGCTGCGCCTGGAAGTATCAAAATCGGTTAATCTTTCTTTCGAGGCGTCTGCTCTAGAATAAAGTCCGACAGAGATGTTTTCTTGGCCATCGAGGTATTCAGCAGCTAGACTAAAGGAATATGTAGCTAAGTTTTGCCTGCCTTAAATATTTAGTTACTAATAATTGACATTTCTTACTACTACTACTACTACTACTACTACCACTACGACTAATAATAATAATAATAATAATAATAATAATAATAATAATAATAATAATAATAATAATAATAATAATAATAATAATAATAATAATAATTTATTGTACACATCCGTAAGAAGTACAAAGAAACGGGCCTGTCTAAGTCCCCAGGACTTGTGCGACTAGGCCCGCCAGAACCGGTTACAGCGATGTGGATGCAAGGTAACAAAACTATTGTTGTTTCCTTACCAACAAACAGACAGACGATTGACACCATTACTTTTTTACAAGCAGTAAATAAAAAAGAGGAACAAATGAGGGGCACAGAGGATACGTGGCATACAAATAGACCGTGTGATTTTACAGCTCAGCGAGTAATTTTTTTATACGCCTTTTTGAACTCGCTGAAAATAAATAATAATAGTAATAATAATAATAATAATAATAATAATGATAATAATAATAATAAATGGTGTTTAACGCCCCAAAACAACGATTTGATTTTGAGACGCCGTCGGGGAGGGCTCCGAAATTTTTTGCCATCTGGTATTGTTGAACGTGCACTATAGCAGCTGCCATCGCACAGGACATGGTTCTCTACCGTTTGGCCTCCATTGAAATGCGCCCGCAGTGGCCAGAATAATTAGCTATGGCTTCTACGCGTGATACACTACAAAAAAAAAAAGCATAACTAGATTACTTCACCTACAACTTGTCCAACACCCTGCTTTGCGTATCAGGCATGTTCAGAGGAAAACAGCAACAACTGTGACTTGAAAACAAGGCGACAGTGAATCAATTTCTTTATAAGCAAGACATCGTCCGATTGAAGGCCTATGCCCCATGGTAGGCTGCGCCAAGTGTCTGAGCAACAACAATAAGAAATACCATCTGAGCTCTTTCGGCAAGTTAGGCATCCAGGCGTCTGGCCAGAAAGTTTTCTAGTAAGGGAGGGGAAGGGGGGGGGGTGTAGAACTTTTTCCCGGCTACACCACTGGTCACATCTCTCTATCCTTTCCCCATATTGTGGGGTAAAAAAAGTCAGTACCACATCTTCATAATGTGGATCTGGAATTAACTGTCAGTTGCTCTTTCATGAGCTCCTAGCCGAGGTATGCAGCCACAAGAATGTTTTCTTTCTTCATTGAGGCATTTATTGTAGAGACTAAAATAATGTCTTTTGTAATCCTACCGGCTTTAAATATTTTATGACTAATCATTCGCAGTTCAAATTAATATAGCATTTGCCTTTAGCAGTCTAGTGGTGTTACTGTGTAGAACATAGCGGAAAAGTATACTCACTGACTGTCCGATCTTCTGTACTGGGTATGAGCCATAGGCTCAGGATAAAGAGAAGTAGGGCCTTTGACGATATTTGAGTGAGCATCAAAATTTCATACAAAACTTGTAATGTTTTTATTCGATAACCTTCATTACTATAAGATTCCGTAAAATTTTATAAGACCACTCAATCCTTGGCCAATCCACCGCAGTGGGTGTGAGTCACAGTAGAAGGAGAACAAGAACAATAGTGCCAAGTCCTATTGGGCAGCGTTAAAAGGCATCGCAGCCAGGTGTCTTGAACAGGCGTGCACAGAGAAACAGGTCAGGTGAAGCTTCCAGGTGGAAGCGTTGTAAATTAGGGAGAATGTGTGCAGTCGAAAACCATTCAAAACCAGCATAAATCAGTTGATCGCGCATCATAGTGATGCAAGATAAGGCGGAACGGGCGTGCTATTGCATGATAAAGCAAACTTTTTCGTCAGCAGACAATTTGCAAGAGATATCGATCGTGTATGGACTGATTGAGAGCTTATTTTCTCCCGGCGTCTAGTGAACAGACTGGTCGTCGTGACTGGGCTGACTACTGTGGGAAACACGAGCACGTCATCATTCCATTCTTATTTTGCATTCATTTCGAAGCTTGCACTCTTTCGGACTTGACCAATGGAGGGGTTGGTGGAACAGGGACGTAAGCATAAATGTGTTTCATGGGAGAACTTCTGTGGGAAACACGAGCACGTCATCATTTCATTCTTATTTTGCATCCATTTCGAAGCTTGCACTCTTTCGGACTTGACCAATGGAGGGGTTGGCGGAACAGGGACGTAAGCATAAATGTGTTTCATGGGAGGAGGAGGGGGGGGGGGGCAGGGGCACGACCTTGATATGAACTCGGAGTCGGGCAGGAAAGTGTGGTCGAGTGCCATTTTGCGATCGGGCACGGACCCGGGTTGAAACACATCGGGCTTGTGCCCCATCCTCCCAAACTTTTTTGCGAGGGCAAACAGAGTGAAAAATGACCATTTCAAGAAGGTGTCCCCTGCCCTCGAAGTAAATCAAGGAAATGCCCCCCACTCCCCCTCCCTCCAACAACAACAACAAAAGTCTGCCTACGCCCCTGTTCGTATTCCATGCCTGGAAGAATTTTTCGTTTAGAGAGGGGCTAGAGGTGTGTCACGCCCTCGCTGCTACACTGGGGTGATGGAGCAACGTTACGCACGCAACCCAACACCAGCAGTAGAGCACGTTAGGCGTTTCGATTCTGTGGGCACTGTGCACGTGGCACAATTAAGTTCATTTCGTACGGCAGGTTCATGGCTGAAGAAGAGACGCTCGCCGTCGATGACGGCGTTGACGACGGCGTCGTCCCAAGGTTGGCGTCCGGGGTCGCCGGCGTCCTCGTCACCTGTGTGATGGTGAAGCTCGTTCTGAGCATCATTTCGTACGCCGAGACGTCGGTGAACGTGCTGGCCGGGTCGGTGCTGGGGGAGCAGACCAGGTTGGCGAAGGAGCTGTTCGATAGGACCTTCGCGCGTCCATTTGGTCTCTGGCGTCGCATGAACTTCTTTGGTGACAACGTCCACCAGAGGGACATCGACGGCGATCGTGGTAAGTAGTGCAAGTACAAAGCAGGCGTTCACCGAATTTCTTTTTTTTTCCTGGTACGATTCGAGAGAGTTGTGAGTTAAACGAGTCGGAACAAATCGTTTATGTTAGGGAAGCCAATTGGGTTAGCTGAAAAATACTCACGACGGTAACAGAACACGGAACTGATCTCGCGTACCAGTAACGGAGTCACAAAGTTCTTGGAAGATGGAGCGGGGGGGGGGGGGTACAGTTATAATTTATGTATGTTCGTGCGTGCGTTTGTGTCTGTTCGTGCATGTAAACCCGGTCCACTATATGCTTTGGATTATGTGACACACACACGTGCACACACACGTACAAGCGCAGACACCCACACACGTGCACACACACACTCTCTCTCTCTCTCTCTCTCTCTGTATGGTCACACTGCCTCATGATCAGAGCGTGGTTCTGGTTCACTAAACTCCGGATGTAGCAGTTTTGCTACGTTGTGGGCTTTAATATTTTCTCTCTGTAGGGTGAAAACATGTTGAGACATGCATTGAATCAATGAATCAACGAATGAATCAATTCGTGTAGTCACACCTGATGTTGTTTCTAAGGTAATGTCGTTACTAAGGTGACGTCTTTAAAGGGCCACTCAGTACCCCGTCTTTAAAGACGAGGGGGTTATTTTCTCCTCTCTTTCATACACACGATGCATCCTCCTCGACCCTTAGTTCTTGAATGCACGTGAACAATATTAGCCCTAGGCGCTAGAGCTTATCAGGATTTCGCGCTTCTCGGTTGCACGCTGTTATCGCCGCTTGCGCAGTTGTGGACGCACAAAATGAAGTTTGATCGGTTGATTGTGGTCGATATTCATGCGAGGCAAAGAAGAACGGATGGGTGGCTGCATGGCAAAGCAGTGCCGGAGACAAGTCACACGTGATATTTCGCGTATATCAACAAACCGAGAGCATGTACGCTGTAGACGTCAAGGGAACTACTGTCTATGTCACAGTAGTGCTCCAAGAAGGGCGGGAAATATCAGGAAAGAATATTGCGCTCTTTTTTGTATTTTGGGAGCCTCCATGGTGAGTGGCCCTTTAATGTTTCTTGTAGCGATAGCTTCACCACGACTCTGGTTACAGAAGCCGAGAAACGCGTCCGCGCCAGGGAATCCGGCAAGGCGAAAGGAGAGGCTGAGGTGTTCGCCCGGCCCGTGCAGAAAGACGACAACAGCAGCGACGACATCCCGGACGAAGACGCGCTCAGCGACAATGTCGAATCGCTGCTTGTAAGTCACAGTTCACTTCCCAGCTCGCCTTATTGTTCTCGTTAATTACTACAGCGTAGCAACACGCTTTGCGCACCCGTGCATCTTCTGTCCGTTCTTGTCTTTCACGGCGAAGTGGTTCCCAGTCCACCATAAAGGCCTGACCACGCGAACGTGTTGCAGCGCGCCATCGCGTGGCCTGTAGACGCGGCGCAGCGCCCTCTCTCTGCGGGAAGAGAGGGCGCTCAGTTTGCTATGTTTCTCTATGACGTAGTTCCGTGCAGTCGCTCGCCCTCTGTCTTCATAAGAAGATGTCTACATGCCACGCGCTGCAACACTACAACGCGTACGTATGGTCATGTCTTGACGTTGTCATGACATACACAGCATATAGTTGCGTTCCATCGCTGTAATACGCTTTCTGGCCGAGTGGAATAGGCCACAGCCGCACTGGAACGCTACTTTAGCTTACTGGTGTGACCGTGGAGGAGTGCATCGTAGTTACACAGCTTAACGTAGAGTGTCAAATACAGAGCGATTAGTTATACAGGACAGAAATACTTGGAAAATACTTGCAAAACATAGCAATACTTGCTTTAGCCTCCTCATACCTAAGAAGGACATTCGTGGTCAACCTATTTGAAACCTACTTAGTTTGCTCCTGAGGGCACAATATAACGAGAAAAATGGCAAAATTTTAGTTATTTTGACTAATTGAGCCTAATTAATCACATTGCAGTTTATCTAAGTTCAACAGCTGTTAAAGTGCAATTTACGACGAAGATTATGCATCAGAATTGATTACAACTTCAGTGGAGACCCTTCAGAAGTTTCCCACACTTACTGGGTGAAAATAAATCACAGAAAGATCTGCGAGGACGAAAAAGTTGACGTTTTCTGGGAAACGCCGTTTTCAAGTTCAGCGTGCTTCTCAGGTGACTGAGATTTATAACCATCTCATTGAGCTTAAGTGAAGTAATATCATCTACCCTGCGAGAAACTTTAAGTCAGAGGTAAAACACATCTGCTTCAAAGTTCGCTGCTCTTGCTCGAACCATTTGGCGTTTTGCTTGCGTTGGCGTTCTTTCTGTCCCTTCTTCTCAATATTCTGCCACATCTTTCAAGCAATAGAATTAAGTTCGTTTGACAAATCAGGCCTGCAGTCAGATTTGTTTAACAAAAGGATGGGATGCAGAATTTTTTAAAATGTGGTTGTGAGTTGTCTTTTATTGTTTATATCGCTTTTTATGCTACCTTACTACTTCTGAGCCTCGCGCCGGGCAAACATTTCTTGGTTACATGTGGTAGTCTGGCGGCTATCGCGTTTTCAATTTCTTTAAAGAAAGATAGATGTCGTTAAAATACAGCCTGTTCAACTAAAGTTCGCTATAACCGATAACTCGCTATACAGTATTCGTTACAACGGGGTTCAACTGCTTACGTTATCGTTCATAGATCTGCATGCTTGCTTCATGTGTGGGATGAAAGTCACACTGAAGCAGGCTTCCCCTTTCAAGGGCTAGGCTAAAGAAGAACCCAGCTTTCAAGGTTCTTTCACCCATCCTAGTGGCGGTCGGCCTTGGTCCAAATTTTCGCAGCAGTTACTGAGGCGCTGGTGTAAAGTGGCCCGTTATTCAAGGGAACAAAGAAACGGAATCGCTTTGAACTTGTACCGGTACCCGTTTCAATGTTATTACCGGTGCTAATACTTATACCGGTACTATTTGCGGCGCAACTTCGCCTCTACTTCTTGCAACTGCGCATGCCCATAACAGCAGAATTATAGGTGGGGCTGTCTAACAAGTCTTTTCCGAAAGTTGCTGACCAACGAAACCACGAAAAATTGTCAAGTGCTTCCACTACGAAAAATATGATGCTTTAGACAAGGCATTTCAAGACCACGAGGGATTCTCTGAACACGCCCATAAGTCATACCATGTGTTCATAAATCTTCGTAGAAATTTAGTGTGGGACCAGCTCCAATGAAATTCCCGATACTGTGCTACTTATGTGATCTAAGATTTTCAGCGCACGCCTTTAGAGGGCCCCTAAACCGCCCAAGTGTCAAAATTCAGCGCAGGCCTTTCAGCGCAGGCCTTAAGAGGGCCCCTAAACCGCCCAAGTGTCAAAATTTATTTGTGATGTTGCACTTGTGCATAAGCCTTCAACAAATGTGTAGCCGCTAGAGTTTTTCGAAATGGTGCCGTAGTAGCGAATTCACACGCGACCAACGATCCAAAAGCTGCCCTCTCAAGCTTCGCTCTTTCCTTCGCTGCGCTTCTTTCAGTATCTCGTCTCTCCTCCTATCTTAGTTCTCCTCCTCACCGTGCAGGAGGAAGTGCAGCGAGCACGCGTACCTACGAGCAGACAAGTTCTTTTCTCTTTTTCTTTTTTTTTTAACGATATGAGCAGACGTGAATAGCGATGTTGCTGCCGAAAATTGAGGATATACACCTTTTCACAGGAAGGAAAAAAACACCGCCATAATGGGCTGTGCGCGGGAGTACAAAGGCCAAGGGCGCCGCGTTGCCAGTGCATTTCGAGGAGACGCGCCAATTTGCACAGCCCAAGGAGGGCTATGGCGGCGCCCAGGGAGGTGTTTATGAAAAGGGGAATAGGTGCTCCACCGTGCTCCAAACCAGGGTGCAGAAATTAGGCGCCTTCTTCTTCTTCTATAACCACCACCACTACACTGGTGATAACGAAAGGCCCGGCGAGGACAAAGGAGTTTTGGATGCGCGTGTGTGTAAGAGGGGGGAGGGGTGACATTGCGGCTTTTAGCGTTTCGGCGTTTGGCCAACACCCTCTAGAGTAACTAAGACCTCTCCACTCTTCGGTGATATCATCACACTGCGACGGGCGTAGAGGACGTGTATTTAAGAAATGCACATTGCTGCGCAAATGTAAGTGGGGGATGTAAGTGTATGCGTACCGACGGCGCGTTTTGAATTCATTCATTTATGCTGTCTCCCGTTTCCCTAAAACGTGGACAAAGCCGCTCCTTCGTAGTGTGTTGACGAATGTGCTAGGAGAGATGGATATGGAGAGGCTTTATTTCATCTAGAGGTTGTTAGTGTGGCATTGTTCATCAATACGGCATTCCCAACTTAATGCGCTCGTTAATTTGGAATGTTAGAAAAGACTATCAGATGTCGTTTTGGGGCACCTCTAAGAGAAGCGGAAACTCGATGAACGGTGGGGATCGTCTTTTTTATATTCTTTATTTCTGTAATTTGCTTTCGTGTCGTTTCCTCGTTTTTTCGACCGAAAGGACGGCCTCTCGGACCTCGTCAAGGTCGTTCTGGATGCATTCGCCGAGAAGCTGCAGGATTCGTACCCGCCTGTCGACACGCGCGGCACCTCGATTCTGTTCGGTGAACTACTCAGAGTCTGCGACCAGCTGTCGGCAACCACGTTCGCCGAAGTGATGGAGCGCACGTGAGTTTGTTGTACTGCGTGACCACGTACAGTCACGTGCTGTAGCTTAAATTATGGAGACGAAGGGGAGGGGGGGCTTAAGAGGGTCTTGACCATCTTTGTGTTTGGGCTATACGCTACAGATCGGTGAACTCACTCGGACTCACTCAGCCTCATATCTGGCCGTGAATGAGTCCGGGTAAGTGATATTTGGGTGAATTTGAGTCCGAGTGTAAGTCTAATTGAAGAAAATTTTCGTCAGTGCGAGTCTGAGTGAGTTCGGATCAGGAAACCTTTGGTAAGTCTGAGTCCGAGTGAGTTCAAAAGACAAGATATACTTTTCGAGTGAGTCTTACACTTTATGTAGCCGCCTCTGCAAGTGTCTCCTCCTCAACGTTCACCTTTCGAACATCATATAGATTGATGACAATGCTAGTTGAATGCATATTTTGATTTACTTGGTGTCGTGACTGATGCAGTGCAGAAAATATCGTATTCAACTTTTCTTGATGGGGCCCTGCAAAACTTTTTGAGCGGGTCAGAGAACGCTGCCGGTCGGTAGTAGAGGCTTGCGAGAACAAGTGAGCCCAATTATATAGCGCAGCACGCGACCTGGAATTTGCAATAAGTTACCTAAGTCAGCTAAAGATTGTTTTCTTTTCCCTCGACAAATCACGGAATATGCCCAAAAATCCCACGTAGATGACCCATCTATCAGCCATTGGCTGATTTGAACATGGCGTGCTCGGTTGTATCGGAAATCGCCGCGAGAGGCCGTCATTTGTCCACGTGTGAACGCACGATCGCACTGAGAAAGTCGCGTATTCGATGAAACAAAAAAAGTGCTCAAGGTCACGAACGGTGCGCATGACGTTTTTTGTTTGCCCCTCCCACCCCTCCCTGCTTAGCTTCCGGCGCTTTCGTCGGGACGAGAGAAGAGAGAATACGATTGCAGCGTGTGACAAATCTTTGTAACTCTGCTCGTACAGGATGGATTCTTAAAATTTTTGCGGTGGTGAGTTTGGGAGGCAATACGCTTTTACAGTGAATTATTTCCGTGGTTACTCAAAAAAGTGTTTCAGGGCCCCTTTAACATTTGTCCATCTTTAAGTAGTAACTTTATTCAATAATCTAAGCTCTGTAAGACTGTATTCAAACTGCAACAGTCGTAATACAGCCTTCGAAATGCCTTAATAGCGCATTTAAGTGAGCAGTAAAACCTTGATATAGTAAATGCGAAGCATTTCATTGCATAGTGCAAGCACCTTTGGCATCTATCTATCTATCTATCTATCTATCTATCTATCTATCTATCTATCTATCTATCTATCTATCTATCTATCTATCTATCTATCTATCTATCTATCTATCTATCTATCTATCTATCTGTCTGTCTGTCTGTCTGTCTGTCTGTCTGTCTGTCTGTCTGTCTGTCTGTCTATCTATCTATCTATCTATCTATCTATCTATCTATCTATCTATCTATCTATCTATCTATCTATCTATCTATCTATCTATCTATCTATTTCCACGAGACACGTGTGGGCCACGAGGCGCAAACGATATTGCATGGGGTGATAGCAACGCCGCAGGGGAGGAAACAGGTGTGAGCATTGCACAGTGTTATAGAAAAAAATAATTAAATTAATATAATGTTTGTTGTTTTACATCCCGAAGCCCCGATATGGAAATGACTGAGAGACGCCGCGTTGAAGAGCTCCGAAATCTCGGTCGCGGCAATCGCGTTTTGACGAATGCGAGATGCAGGGGGTCCGTGAGTGTGCTGTGTGACGTCGGTGCACGTTGAAGAACACCAGGTGGTCGAAGGTTTATTGCGATAGCAATTATATCGACACTCTCGGCTGTATTTTGCCGCCGGCGTCACTCACAGTATATAAACTCCGGCGCGCAGAATCGAACTTGGGTCCTCTGAAACGTGAGTGCGAGGCGTTCAACCACTGAGCCAGCGAGGAGCACGACCTTCGACGTTCACACGGCAATCTATTTATATCTACCACTTACCTTTGTTGACGGGACTCGGGGGAATCATCTTATTTTTACGATTACCAGCAAGATGGCGCAATGAGTGCGCGTCGCCAGATCGCGCGGCGGCGCGCTTTTTAATTTCCCAAGCGTACTTTGCCCCGCTTAGAGGAGGGGGGCGGCGCTTCCTCGCGCGCCCTTACCTCGCGGGGAGAATCGTACGTCTTGGCTGGCCTCGGGCTTCACTTGGAATTATTCTGTTGTAGTTGCCGGGCGCACAAAGGTCACTGCAATTATTGCAGTCCCCGTTTGCGAGAAGTTCGCGCTTTTCAGACACAGCGAAGCGCCAACTTGGACGTTTATTCGCGTGCATCTGTACCCGTGAGTAAGTTTCGTGCGTTATTTGTGCGTGAGTAACGCGGGGCACGTTCCGATCTGCTTTCCACTCTGCGCGTGACCTTCCAATTTGTCGCTGTCGCGTTCATTGCATCACCTTTGCGGCAAAGCTATGACTTGTGTTTCATAGCCCTTTACTACGGCGTCAATCATAGTCATGTTTAAGTTTTTGGGCGTATAACCCCAGATTTTATTACTTTTTTCTCAATAGATCAAAATCCGCTGATCTTTTTTATTTCATTCATCACCGTGTTCTGTTGACGTCATGCAGGAATGCCCGAGACATTGTCAAGACCGACGAGGGAGCACACTGGGACGTGTTTCGCGCCACCACGACCGGTGGCGCCACCGTGCTCAAGGTTCTGCGCGTGGAGTACATCGCCCGCTACGCTCAGCAGCTCTGCAACCACTTGCTGGTCGCCAGGTGAGAATGCCGCAAGCTGCACACTATATGTATACTTCCGCGTGCCAAGGAAAGGCATGCATTGTTTTGCTTTCGCCAGGATAGTGCATGCCTTCTAATTATGCCTTGTAACAGTACATGCCGAAAGCAGGCGCCTTGCTATTATGATGTAATGTCTGTTAAACGTGTTTTGATGTGTTATATGAAATGATGAGTGTTTCCCCTTTTATGGAATAAAAAGAAAGTCGCTTCTCTCTCTCAGTATTGATGGTTTCATCTCCCATGTTTAGATATATACAGTACATTTCTGTTTAGTGTGATTTTAATCCACTCGCATTGTAGCCAGTCAAGGCTGACAGTATCAGTAATTAAATGTCGTCCCAATGCCGAATTCAGACCGCACCGGTGGCGGAGCAGGAGCCGACACGGACGTGCTGACGTGATTATTGGCACGGGCAAAAATGCACGATTCGTGCATCGTGTATGACTATACTTCCTAACTTGTTTATTTACCGTATACCTAAGACACCCTCTCGGCTTTACAAAGGCGGAGAGGGAGACGTAAACCTCTATAAGACTAAATAAACGTATGGGATGCACTGATAGATAGATAGATAGATAGATAGATAGATAGATAGATAGATAGATAGATAGATAGATAGATAGATAGATAGATAGATAGATAGATAGATAGACAGACAGATAGATAGATAGACACAAAGATAGATAGATAGATAGATAGATAGATAGATAGATAGATAGATAGATAGATAGATAGATAGATAGATAGATAGATAGATAGATAGATAGATAGACACATAGACAGATAGATAGATAGATAGACACATAGATAGATAGATAGATAGATAGATAGATAGATAGTGTAACGACGAGAAATAAGAGACAACGCCTTTGCTGCAGGCCGGCTGTTCTTATTCTGCTTCGTCTTCCTCCGCTTCCTTCACCCTGCCTGCGCCCTTGCCTGAGCCCCACTATTTATTATCATTACACTCGGCCCCGACTGCGAGCCTCGTGGGCTACCGACAATGTCTCCGGTGGGCGGCATTGACTATTCCGGGGTGGCCGGGCTCGGCCAAGCTGATATTTCACATGGAAGTTTGTTGAAGGAGATTCCGGAGGACGACACTGGCTGTGACGTGATGGTCGGTGCAGGCGTCGTCCACGATGGGGCCAACGCTGTTGACTTGGACAAGATGCCGCTAGCAGGAGATACAGACTCCTGCAAAGTGGCCGCGTTGGTTTAATCTCGTCGGTTTGAGCATCCTGTCGCAGTCGTGTTACAAATGCTGGAAATAGTCCACGCTGCACCGTCACCTGCTGCACTGAGCGTCGACGCCTGCGTTGCTTGCGGTGTGGCAAGGGGCGTCGGGGTGTCTTTGTAGTCATCTGAGAGCCGAGTTCAGGTTGCAGCTTGAGAGGCAACGCGTGCTCTTGCAGCACTGCCTTTGTCGGACTCATGCTCAAGCTGCTTATTCCTATAGTTTCACGTGCAGTAGAGCCTTCATTGTCAGATGACCTGTCACTAACCGGAAGTATTACCTTCTCTGGTAGGTCTTTGCTGACAGTGACTTTGAAGGAGGCGGCGCTTAGCGTGTGGCAGACGTCCGCACACTCGGCCACAGACTGACGTGATATCAGGAGATGTCGCTTCGAAGTGAGGGTCAACACTGTAGGGTTGTTCGTCCCAGGGTAGGTGGTTAAATTGGCTGTCGGGAAGCTGCAAAATACAGCTGAAGCCGCGAGGGTGGTCTCCTTCTGGGATCTATTCTCGGTAGCGGTCGCGTAAGACTGGGTGGTCGTGGAGAGGTGATGGTGACTCCGTCCAAAAGCAGCTATGAGCTTGTCACTCCAGTCCACCCAGGATGTCTGCCGCACGCCTTCGTATCGATGCCAAGCCGCGGCAGCATTCCGAAGGCGGTCTATGGCCATGCCCCACTTCTTTTGGTCCGTCCAAGCTGCGTGATCTCCGACAGCGTTGACGGTTGCCACCCATTCCTTGGCATCGTCCTGGAAGCCGCGAAACTCCGGTAGCTCGAAGGAAATCGGCGATGGCGGGACTGCGGGCAAAACTCCGAAATGTGCCCACGCCAAGCAGTTCACTTGCTCTGATACCTCCGTGAGAGAACGCCCGAGATTGCGACGGTTCTCGGGCGAGCTTACCTCGAAGTTTTGTGAGGCGGCCGCAGCCAACATGGCATTGAGTGCGCACAATGTTGGCAAGATGGCAGGACATAGCTGGGAGCTCGACGCTATGAGGGCGTTGGTCGTGACGCGGAGTTGCGCGATGGTATGCTGCAGCTCCGCTGCGCTGTCGTGTGATCCGCACGAAGAGCCAAGGCCCGCCTCTGCGGAGGATACAGTGACTGCGGTACTCGAGGTGGTACAATTGCTGACCAAGGACGCGTGGACGGCGTCCCTTGGAAATCCAGCTGTGGTAGGAATCGTGGACATGGGTTCCAGGGCGCTGGAAGCGTCAACGACGTTCCCAGGCAAGCGGAACCCGTGTGATGAGTTGTGACCTGGTACTGTGGCGTAGATGAAGCGGTCTTGCGCCGCCGGGTAGGCCTCGACGCCGTACACGGTGGGTGCTTGAAGCGCCGACAGGTTGCCAGGTATGGAGGAGGCATGTACGCCATCCCTAGGTGAGAGAGGCCCGTGCGCATGGTTGCCGCGACGTGTCGCGTCCCAGGACAAGTTTCCCGGAACCACAACGGAGGCCTGGACGCCATCCGTCGGTGCTGGGATCGATGCTGGCCGCGACGGACGCCTTGCGGGTTCCATCAGCGAAGAAGCGTGACGGCGTTCCTTATCGTGAACTGGTACCGGTAACGGGTGCTGGAGCCGCCGAGGAGGCCTTGACGCCGTCCCCGAACGGTGGTGTCAGTAAACAGCTGCCGAGGAGGGCTTGACGCCGTCCTCAAGCGACGCTTACCGCGGCTGCACGTCGGCGGGCGTTCTGGATGACGAAACCGAGACGTAAGCCGTTTTCTTCGTCGACTGCGCCATTGTAACGACGAGAAATAAGAGACAACGCCTTTGCTGCAGGCCGGCTGTTCTTATTCTGCTTCGTCTTCCTCCGCTTCCTTCACCCTGCCTGCGCCCTTGCCTGAGCCCCACTATTTATTATCATTACAATAGATAGATAGATAGATAGATAGATAGATAGATAGATAGATAGATAGATAGATAGATAGATAGATAGATAGATAGATAGATAGATAGATAGATAGACAGACAGACAGACAGACAGACAGACAGACAGACAGACAGACAGACAGACAGACAGACAGACAGACAGACAGACAGACAGACAGATAGATAGACAGACAGATAGATAGATAGATAGATAGATAGATAGATAGATAGATAGATAGATAGATAGATAGATAGATAGATAGATAGATAGATAGATAGATAGATATCAAATGCTCTTTACATACAGGACACCTACGTTAGGACATGTTGTGCTCTTACACAAACAATTTATAAACGTACGAAAACCGACACGTTTCTGCATAAACATGAAATGGATTCAAAACAACCCTACCCTCAAGTGATTCAAATTTCGCAGCTGCTGACATTGTTAATACTTACGCAAACATCAGACGTCTACTAATTCATTACGCTATAACGAATGCCACATCTAGTGCTTTGACGATGCCGTAATTAATTTCATCCAGAGCGCTGGAACGTCTGAGCGACGAAAGAAGCTCGAACTTTACCACGGGGTTCATCCTTGTCACAAGGTGAGCACGTCGATCGTATACCACGATGCTCAATGGGAGGACCACGCGTATTCGTGTAGCGCCTTAACTAGCATGTTGAGTTATCTGATTTAGGATAAAGAAGGCAGCATAATAAACTTTATGTGTAACTTAAGTGGCTTGATGAAAAAAAAAGTTCTACGTTATAATCTGGGCGCTAGCTTGAAGACGTTACGAATGAACGGATGGATGAGATTGAAAGGAACTTATGGATTGATGTAATGGAATTATGTGTATAGAGTGAATTTATGGATGGAAAATGGATGACACGGGAGGATAGGTGGAATAGGAATAGAACGGAATGAACGAAGAAAATGAATTGGATGTAATAGGACTGGAATAGAAATGGACGGATGGAATTGGAATGTAAAAGATTTGTACTTGAATTGGATATGAACGAAATGTATAGACAGATGGATGTAACAGAAATGGAAGGTATGGATGCAATAGGAATAGAATGGAATGAACAGATTGAATGGCTGTATGAATGTATGATACGATATTAAATGGAATATGTGGAATGGAATGATGGATGGATACACAATTGAATGGTACATAATTGAATGGAATCGGACAACATTGATAGGATTGATGAATGGATGGAACAAAATGGAATAGATATATGGGATAGAATGTGAAGAGAATTCAATGAAATATAACGAAACGGGATTCTAGAGAAGACGGACGTGCACGCACTCGCGTAAAAGTTTTTTTCTCTTCTCTCGTGATGTAAACTTCCGGTGAAATCAATGCACCGGCAGGTATTTGTTTATACCACTTCAGAACTGCGGTCCCGTCTTTCTTCTTCCAATTTCTCCAATTTTTTTCTGAATGCACAGGGCTCTTTGCGTGTGGGACGGCTACCCGCGGGAGTTGAGCGACGCGTGCCGTCAGTTCGCCGCATCGCGCCACGACATCGCATCGAGGATTGTCGACCACATCGTCGGTATGGAAGTGGAAACGATAGTTAGGCTACACGAGATTTGGCCTGCGGTCTTCCTGTCAATCCCTTTCATCATCATCATCATCATCATCATCATCATCATCATCATCATCATCATCATCATCATGAGCCTGACTACGTCCACTGCAGGACAAAGGCCTCTCCCATGTTCCCTTTTATACGTCCTTCAATCCCTAACCTTTTTCCACAATGTATTTCACGCTATTCCATCAATTCGTCGATTACTATTGATGTTCCCAATTCCATTCTTTTGGTTTCTTAAGCCGTGTTCATCCCTTTCTTGCCTGGGCACATTGACTCCTGCCATTCGTAGCGTCTATTTATGCCTCCGAAACTGGCGCTGTGGGTGTAACCTCATAAAAAAAATTAGTCACATGATGCCCTACGTAATCGCTTGCTTGCTTGCTTGCTTGAACCTTTAATTTTGGACCATACCCACTAAGGGGGATTGGCTATGAAACTGGCAGTTAATATAAGGGAAAATTTCAAAATTTAGACGCATAAAACAGACTTCGTCCAGTGAACATAGAAAAACTGAATAATTAGTTTATGTACCTATGAAAATAAGAATTGAACAAAAATATGACATACAGTCAAATAGTGAGAGAACGATTGTAGTACCTTGTTTTGATTGATAATAAACTTGCCTAAGGCAAGTCTATTACCAATAATTTTTTTTTCTCACTGGAGTGAATGTTCGAAGGCGTTCTGCACCCTGCGTGCTTTTGCGTTGCCTCCGGGATTGGCCCATGTTTACCCAAGTGACGATTTCGTTTGACGACGTCGTCATGTGACGTCGTTAGGACGTCATGATTGTCATAGGCGTGCGCATGGTTCCTCTTCAGAATGGGGGTGGGGGGTGGGGGCGGGGACAA